>NC_023759.2:26600133-26894142 GCF_000499845.2 Phaseolus vulgaris
TGGGCAGAGGAGGTCCCCAGAATCGTATGGTCCTACCATACCACCCCACAGTCCAGCACCCATGAGACACCCTTTAGCCTTGTCTACGGGACAGATGCCATGATTCCCGTGGAGATACAAGAGAGCTCCCCCAGGTTTTTGAATTTCATTGCCGAAGAATCCAACGAAGAACGAAAGGTGAATCTCGACCTACTGGACGAAGTGCGAGAAGAAGCCAGAGTTAGTGCTGAAGCCGTCAAGAGAAGAGTAGAACGGAGGCACAACTCCAAGGTGAGGCTCAGGCGTTTCCAGGAAGGTGATCTGGTGATGAGAAAGGCGCATCAGAATGAGATGGAAAACAAGTTGTCTCCAAAGTGGACAGGTCCATACAGAGTGGTTGAGGCATCGGAGAATGGAGCTTATCGGCTGGAAACTCTGGAGGGGGAGCAATCCCCAGAACGTGGAACGCCACCCATTTGAAATTTTATTTCAGTTAAGTTGTAAAGTAGTTGCGTTCTCGCGCTAAAGACACACTCAGTGTATATACTGAAAACAATTGAACAGATAAGGGGCACTCTTTTCCCTAAGGAGGGTTTTTAACGAGGCCACCCAATGAAAAGATTATCAGCATATCAAGTGTGCGAGAGTTTTCAAGTTAAAATCCTCCTCGCCCCAGGCGCGAGTGCAGGTGATCGGTTAGGCCTTATACGCCCTAGGCGCGAGTATGGGCGCTAATCTAAGTCCTCCTCACCCCAGGCGTGAGTGCAGGCGACTAGGGTTTGAAAAGCCAGGGGTGCTAGTAAGACCAAGAGAGGGAAAGGAAGGATTTCGACAAACGTCCTTACCCACTTGGCATATACCAATATTGGCCCAGTAAAGCTCTTAGTTTAAACCCTTCTCACCCCAGGAGTGAGGCAGGGAAAGAACGACCCGATCCGCCCAAGGTCGATGACCTTGGGGAGGATAAGAGAGGCTATCGAGAAACACTCTTCTTCCCCCAAAACAAGGCATCACCTCTGACGATCGATGTCAAAGTCTTCTATGCACTTAGCGCTAGAGCGACAGAGAAGCAAGGTGAAGACCGAAGAACGATGACTGATGAGTTGTTGGTGGATATGCTAGTGCGTAGTGCCTTGTCGGAGGAAGCTTTTCCAAACAAGTTCTTACACAACAAGCCGAAGCAGACAGACTATGCCTAGTCAGTCATCTAGTACGAAGCTGTGCATAGGAACTGTTAAAGACAAAGCTAAGGGAGTTGTTAGTCGTGATCAAGGTAGAGGCCAAGATCAAAGAGTACAGATCGCGCTAAACTTAAGCTACTTAACAGTTAGTCATGTGCAAAAAGAAAGATGAAGCTTAAGAAGATACGAGAGAAGAAACATATAGTTGAAGCAAGTATATATTCACACCAAGGTCTATACAAGTTTCAAGCACAAGAATTGTGCAGAAATATGAAATTACAAGAAGAAAACTCAAGAAGGAGGAATGAGCTTGCCATCTACCACTTCGTGGTAAATGCTGAACTGCGTAAGGTCCAAATCTGGAAGAACGCAACGAATCTAATCGAATGCCAACTCGAACCCATCAGCAAGGGCGTCAGCACCCATGTTCATAAGTTCGGCGTTCTCAGCTTCGAGCTTTTGCTTTGAAGTCTCCAAGGCGTTTTTCTCAGTGGTGAGGGAAGCAATGGAAGAGGCAGCTTCTCCCAGTTTGCCCTTTGCTTCGGCAAGCTCGACCTTCACCGCAGAAAGCTCGTTCACTGCCTTCTCAAGTTTCTTCTCCCCATCAGTGGCCTCCTCCTTGGTAGATGTACCGTCCCGTACCCGGGCGTTGACTAAATCAAGGTCAAAGTCAACATCAGGGGTCAAAGTCAACGCAAGGCGTTGCCGAGGGGAAGAGACACTAAGTGCCAGCGTCGTCAACCAGGGCGTCGCCAAGACAAGGCGTCGCCCAACCAGGGCGTCGCCAGATCAAACAGTACTAAAGCAAGGCAATCACAGTGTGGTTCCCCGATACCCATGGGTAGGAAAGACCATGGAGGGAGCGACGCCGTGGGAAGGCCTCAGGTCCCGATAACCCGGGGCAGCGATAAAGAGAAGGAAAAGGTGGCGTCAAGGCCATAGTGATAGCACCAGTGTAGGGCAGCCTGACTCGTGAAGTACCCCTGCCGCCCCAGAGACGCCTTTGGGATAGATACGACTCAAGAGGAAGGTCACGCCCAGGGTAGCCGGGTGCAGGGTGCGAGAGGAAGGCAGATACGCTCTCAAAGTAAGTGACTAGATGATTGAGGGCATGAGTTGGCACCCAAAACGTCACCCCTAGCGCAGTAGCACTCCCAAGCAGGAGGGCTCACACGTAGAAACGTCCCCAGATGGGCAGAAACGCCCCCAGATGGGCAGAAACGCCCCCAGATGGGGTCACGGTGTCGTGAGGCCCTCCACGTGTACGGCAGCCATGTCAGAATAGAAACACCCTTTAGTCAGGTGCCAGGTAATTAAAGTCATTCAATACAGTTTCCGTTTCGAGCATTCAGGTATTATAATGGCTCCCAAGCGTTTCAACGTCTTAAATGCGCTACGTTTTCTAATTAGATACGCTGATTGAGTGCGTTACATTTGTAATTAAAGGCGCTTTAAGGTGCTTTAAATGCTTGGGTAGTTTAAATAGCGCTGAGAATATTGGAAACAGGGTTCGAACTTTTGGCAAATTTACCATAACTCTCTAGTTGCTTGCTCGTGCTTTGAGGTTACGGACAAGGGACTGGGAAACGATCTTTGCCTGAGGGAGAAAAACACACACACAATACACAGTTCTTTTTACCACCTTCAGAGTGCCATACGCGGTGCTCAGAAACGGAGGTGAACAGTTTTGGTGTTTCTTGCTAGCTGACTTGAGCGTCGGAGTGCAAACGGCCGCTAGGGCGCCTCTTTGTCCTCTTTTTTGCAGGAATCCACAGGTAACCAGTGGGAAGGACTCCCTAGCTGACGGTTGAGGTCGCGCACGAAGACGTCCGGGTCAACCGGACGGAACAGTAGACTTGAGATCCCCCGCTAGTTGTGAGTTCAGTTGGCGTAGGGAGGAAGTCTCAGCCTCCAAGTTGATTACCTTGCTGCTCAGCTCCACCACTTCGCTGTCCAGAGTATTGATAGCTTGCCCCATCAAGATCTCAGTCTTGATGGTCTCTTGGACCTGCGATAGGTACTCTTTCCTGGATTTTTCCACCATATCCCTCATCAGGTCTACGGACCCTTGGGCAGCCTCAAAGTCACTCTGCAGTGACTCCTTGTCGTGCTCAAGCTCCTTGACCCTCTTCTCCAGGACCAGTTGCTTGCGGTGCTGGGTGGAAAACTCTAGGGAAAGCACTATCTGCTTGGCCAAGTGCATGTCCACCTCCTGCCCACTCCATTCGAGAAGCTCCCGGCTGCGTATGAAATGTCGAACCAAGGCAATGACTCGACTGAAATTTTCATTGCTAGCACAGAGCTGCTTGGCTGCGAGCTGGCCTCACCACCTTCAGCAGTAGCACCAGAGGTTGGCGGTGGTGGTAATGCAGGAAGTCTTGAAAAATCCCCCGAGTGGGCAGAATCACTCCCAGCAGGTGGAGTGGGTTGACCAATAGCTTGGCCCGCTGGGGGTGGGGGTGAAAGTGATGCTGGAGACAGAAGTTGGGGCGTTGGAGATTGTACCGACCAGGTCATCGGGTGTGATGACGTGGACAAGAGAAAGGTAGGTAGTCAAGAAGTCAACGTAGTCGTCATATGTAAAAGCGGCGTTCTGCAGCATAAATAAGCGGTTATCGCCGAGATGTGTCACCGCCAAGATGGGTCATCGCCCATCGCCCAAGAGAAGCATCGTGCAAAGTAAGACATCGCCCTAAAGTTGGGTGGCGGCACTGTGGGACCCTCCGCACAGAATAAATGATCGAGTCAAAGGGGCACGTGGCAATGCCCACGTGCTCATTAAAGATATCCAGGGAAGGCTGCGTGCATGACGCGTGATTAGTTAGGGCACCCACAGAGTATGATGGCAAGATAAATACAGCGCTCAAGTTAGAGCCCAAGGGGCCATAAGGTTATACATTGCACTCCAAGTGAGGGAAGTCCATGGGACAGATACACTAAGATCCTAAAGATAGCGGCGCAAGGACCTTCTCCAAGGAACCCTAGATAATAGCAAGCAACGCAGAGGTAAACCCTAGTTTTCACCTATATATAGGGCACAAATAAGCCCTAGAGAGGTACGTTTTTCACAGTTACACGAGTTTTAACCTAGTTCCCAGATAGACATACAGAGCACAAACCCTAATTGTTCTTGACAGCGCATCCGCTGAGAGCACAAGACAATTAGGGCAACACAGTTTTAGCCATACAGTTTTCAGTCATTGAGAATATTATACAGTTTCTAGTTACTTTGGTGTTTCTCGCTAGCTGACTTGATCGTCAGAGTGCAAACGGCCGCGAGGGCGCCCCTTTGTTCTTCTTTTTTCAGGTACTGACATACGAAGCAAAACGAAGGTGCCCTAGCTCGTTAGAACAAGCCACGCATAAAGACGAGCCAGGTCAACCGGCCGGAACATCTAGCGCCCACCGTGGGGCCGATATAAACATCGGTTCCACCAAACAAGCTTTCAGTTCCAGATTCCAACACTTAGATAAATCGAGAGGATCCCCAAAGAGCCATGACCACCCGACCAGCACGCGCTAGGAGTGAAGAGATGACCCTACAACAGCTCATGGGCATGGTGCACGGGCTGCAAGACGCAGTGGCAGCCTCGAAAATAGAACAGGAACGCATGCAGGCGGACCTTACAGCTTCTCAAGCAAGAAGCGAGGAACTCCACCGCACTAACGAGGAGTTACGCCATAGATGGCGTGGCAGAGACGAACCGGAGGCTGCATCCCCACCCAGGGAATTCACAACACCATTTTCACAGGCAATCTTGAAGACGGCAATTCCCAATACGTTCACAGGACCCAAAGCGACCTTCACGGGAATGGAGGATCCCGAAGCACACCTCACGGCGTTCCATACACAGATGTTGCTGGTAGGTGGTTCAGACGCTGTTAGGTGCAAGCTTTTCATGAGCACCCTGACAGGGATGGCCATGGACTGGTTCATCAGCCTCCCAGAGGGCCACGTCACGTCCTTCGCCCAACTTTCACAACTATTTAGAGAACAGTACCTAGCCAACAGAACTCCTGCCCCAGTCTCGTACGATCTTTTTGATGTCAAGCAGTTCCAAGGTGAAACCCTAAAGGAGTACATAAGCCGCTTTGGGGCACAGGTGGTGAAAGTAGGTACCAAGGAGGAACCCATGATTGTGTACGCATTCAAGAAGGGAGTGCGTCCCGGATCTTTCAGTAAAACGCTTAACCGCAGTCGCCCCAAAACCTTCGCTGAGATAAGGTGAAACGTACGAGAAATGTACGAGAAATGTACAACCACTGTGCCAGCGCGCCCCAAGGCACAGATACGCACGCAGCCTGTTCGGGTTCACCAAGCCGTCACAGAAAGGAAACACTTTGACAGGAAACGCGCTTACGAGCCACGAAGGACTCAACCTAAGAGTCGAGTAGAGCAAGGGAGAGAAGTAAGCAAGCCGCCAAGGCACAACTTCGTGATGGAACTCAAAGATCTGATCGCGATACCCAGCATAGCCAATAGGTTGAGGCCACCGATCAAAGCTGACAAGGTGCTGGGGCCTTGCAAGGAGTCATGGTGCGAATTCCACGAGGCGTTCGGGCACCATATCAACAACTGTCTGGCGCTTGGCTATCAGTTGGATGAGCTCGTGAAGAATGGTTTCCTGAAGGATTACTTCATGGAGAAACAGGCAGCACGAGGCGCCCATCCTCGTTGAAATCCACACCATAGCTGGTGGGTTCTCGGGTGGCGGGTGTACAGCGTCGCAGCGTAAGAGGTATGCGAGGTCCGTAATATCAGTGGAAGTTTTCGAGGATCATTCGCCCGATGTGGAAATCACGTTCACTAAGGAAGACCTCAGGGATGTTGTGCCGCATGACAACGATCCCATTGTGATCTCGCTCGTCACGGCAGGAAGAACAGTTCATCGGGTCTTGGTCGATCAAGGGAGCTCGGCAGACGTGATGTTCTGGCCGACCTTCGAAAGGCTACAACTATCCACATATCAGTTGAGGCCATATGGGGGCTGCTTATACGGTTTTGCGGGTGATCAAGTCGAAGTCAGGGGATACATTGAGTTAAGAACATCGTTCACAGATGGGACCGCCTCGCGCACGAAAAAATCAAATACCTTGTTGTGAACGCCCCTTCAGCATATAATATCCTATTGGGAAGGCCAACACTCAATATGATAGGAGCTGTACCCTCCACGAGGCACATGAAGGTCAAATTACCTTCAATGGAAGGGGTGATCGTCACCATCCGATCTGACCAAGAGGAGGCAAAGAGATGTTATGAAAACAGCCTCAAGAACAGGCGATCAGTGTGCCATGTGACCACAACACCGCCTCTTGGTGCGAAGGATGCGCAGGAAAGCTGACGGGCCATGGATGCGGCGACAGGGGGAACCGCCGAAGGCGACGTGGGTATGGACGTGACATTGGAAGCAGCCACCAAGGGCGACGTAACCATGGGAGATGTCGAGTTGAAGCCTGAAAACAACGCTGGAGTAGAGGAAGAGGAAAGCTGCCCGGAGGCCGCCAGGGAGTCAAGCATTGTGAGAGCATTGCTCGCTAGCGAGAGGAGGCCTCGCCCAGTTGGAGATTGGCTCGAGAGGGAGATCGGCGGTAAAACTTTCAAGTTGGGGAAAATTTTTTACGACGGGACACAGGAACAGATCGCCAAGGTGATAGGCAGGCATCTGGACGCGTTCGCGTGGTCTGCCTCGGATATGCCAGGAATGGACCCGATTTTTTATGTCATCGTCTAGCAATGGACCCTCAAGTCAGACCAGTCCGACAAAGAAGAAGAAATTCAATGAAGAAAGGAGACAGGCGATCAGAGATGAAACGCAAAAACTCCTCGAGGCAGGCCACATCAAGGAGATACAGTATCCGGAATGGCTCGCCAATGTTGTATTGGTAAAGAAGAGCAATGGGAAATGGCGAATGTGTGTCGACTTCACAGATCTAAACAAAGCCTGTCCGAAGGATTCCTATCCTTTGCCAAGTATAGACGCCTTAGTGGACAGCACAGCAGGGTGCAAGTTGTTGAGTTTCTTAGACGCGCTCTCGGGGTACAACCAAATTAAGATGCACCCCATGGACGAGGAAAAAACTGCCTTCATGACAGAGAAGTCGTGCTATTGCTACAAGGTGATGCCTTTTGGGCTGAAGAATGCGGGAGCCACTTACCAGAGATTGATGGATAAAGTGCTTGCACCTATGCTTGGGAGGAACGTGCAAGCGTACGTTGACGATATGGTCGTAACATCCCTGGAAAAAAACCAGCATATAGCCGATTTAGAGGAGTTGTTCGTTACGATAGCCAAATACAAACTAAAGCTGAACCCTGAGAAATGCATTTTCGGCGTGGAAGCGGGAAAGTTCTTAGGTTTCCTCTTGACCGAGAGAGGGATCGAAGCAAACCCTGACAAGTGTGCGGCCATTTTGGCAATGAGGAGCCCCGCTACGGTGAAGGAGGTGCAGCAGCTCACGGGTCGGATGGCCGCCCTGTCGCGATTTGTGTCTGCCAGTGGAGAGAGGGGTCACCCATATTTCCAGTGCTTGAAAAGGAACAATAGGTTTGTCTGGACGAAGGAGTGTGAAGAGGCTTTCGTAAAACTCAAAAAGTACTTGGCGAGCCCGCCAGTTCTATGTAAACCGCAAGTGGGAGTGCCCCTCAGGTTATACTTCGCCGTAACCGAGAAGGCGCTGAGTGCGGTGCTCGTCCAGGACCAAGATCAAATTCAGAAACCCGTTTATTTTGTCAGCAAGGTGTTGCAGGGCCCAGAAGTGAGATATCAAGCTTTGGAGAAAGCAGCACTGGCAGTAGTGTTTTCGGCTAGGAGGTTGCGCCATTACTTCCAGAGTTTTACAGTGTTGGTGATGACCGACTTACCCATTCGGAAGGTTCTAAAGAAACCAGATGTGGCTGGAAGAATGGTAAAATGGGCGGTAGAGTTGTCGGAGTTCGACATCAAGTATGAGCCCCGAGGACCGATCAAGGGACAAATCTTCGCTGACTTCGTGGTCGAACTATCTTCTGAGACAGTGCAAAGCGTCGGCGATGGTTTTCGTTGGGTGCTCTCAGTGGATGGATCCTCTAACCAGTTAGGCAGTGGGGCCGGGATAATTCTGGAAGGACCCACGGCGTGTTGATAGAACAGTCCCTAAAATTCGCCTTTAAAGCCAGCAACAACCAAGCGGAGTACGAGGCTCTGATCGCTGGTGTTTTGTTGGCAAAGGAGATGGGAGCAAGGGTGTTGTTGGCCAAGAGCGATTCATTGCTAATCACAGGCCAAGTAACTGGCAAGTTTCAGGCTAAAGATCCGCAGATGGCAGCTTATCTGGAGTATGTGCAGGAGTTGAGGAAGTCTTTTGTTTCGTTCGAAGTAGTGCATGTGCCAAGGGAGCAGAACGCCCGAGCCGACTTGCTAGCAAAGCTCGCCAGTTCGGGCAAGGGGGGTAGGTAGAGGACCGTCATACAAGAAACCCTGAAGATACCTCGAGCGTTTGTGGCGGACCACCAAGTTCTCCAAATCTGCAAGTCAAAGGAAGGGATGGCAAGGGGTCATAAGTCTCTATCCCAGGAGACCTTGAGGATGCCAAGGATTAGAGCGTTTCCAGTGGGAGAGATAAAGATGACACAAGTTTGCGCTGTCCACGAGCCAGACACATGGATAACGCCATACCAGCGCTACATGGCAGATGGCGTACTCCCAATGGACCCGACGGAAGCTAGGAAGGTAAAAAAGAACTCCAGCAAGTTCACCCTCATCGATGGCGAGTTGTACAGGTTTGGGTTCACACACCCCCTCTTAGTATGTGTGCATGGAGAGAGGTGCACGAGAATTCTGGCCGAGCTCCACGAAGGGATTTGCGGGAGTCACATCGGAGGTCGAGCCTTGGCAACAAGAACCATCCGTGCAGGTTATTATTGGCCGACAATGAGGGAAGACTGCAAGAGATATGCCCAACGTTGCAAGCAGTGCCAGGAGCACGCCGATTGGCCCAAGGCGCCTCCGAAAGAGTTAAAATCAATCTACAGTCCCTGGCCTTTCCACACATGGGGAATCGATATCCTGGGACCCTTCCCATTGGCGATTAGGCAGATGAAGTATTTGGTTGTGGCAGTCGAATACTTCACGAAGTGGATTGAAGCAGAACCAGTAGCCCAGATCACAGTGCACAAAATTCAGAATTTCGTATGGAAGAATATTGTGTGTCGTTTCGGTGTGCCCAAGCGTTTGGTATCAGATAACGGGACTCAGTTTGCAAGTCACCTGCTGAAGAAGCTGTGCGAGGACGTTGGAACTCAACAGGTGTTCGCTTCTGTGGAGCATCCACAGACGAATGGGCAGGTGGAGTCGGCTAATCGGGTTTTACTAAGAGGTTTGAAGAGGAGATTGGAGAAGGCCAAAGGATCTTGGGCTGAGGAAGTTCCCCGTATAATATGGGCATACCACACCACTGAAAAGTCAGGAACCCACGAAACCCCGTTTAGCTTGGTGTACGGGTGCGATGTGATGATCCCAATTGAAATCCAGGAAAGCTCGCCGAGATTCCAGAACTTCATGGCAGAAGACTCGAATGCAGAAAGAAGGATGAACTTAGATTTGTTGGATGAGGTCAGGGAGGAGGCAAGGGTAAAGGCTGAAGCAATAAAGAGAAAAGTCGAGCGCAAGTACAATTCTAGGACAAGGCCAAGGCAGTTCAGAGATGGCGACCTGGTAATGAGGAAGGCCCACCTGTACGAGATGCAGAATAAATTGTCACCCAAATGGACGGGACCGTTTAGAATAACTGAAGCACTCGGGAACGGCGCCTACCGTTTGGAAACACTGGAGGGAGGGGCGATTCCTCGCACTTGGAACGCTACCCATCTCAAGTTTTATTACAGTTGAAGCATTGTAAGTAGCAGTTAACTCGAACAGTTAAGTGAAAACAGTTTTTCAATGTGGCGCTCTTTTTCCCTAAGAAGGGTTTTTTAATGAGGCCACCCAATAAAGAAAAGTTCGAGTCTATCAAGTTTTCCCAGTTATTGAGTTTGCATGATTATCATTTTAAATTTCAAACAAAAGACTTAGTTGCCCTTGTGTAATTTAGGACAGATTCAGATCGCATGTATTCAGTATAAAGTTTTTTTTAAAGTCCTCATCGCCGCTGGGCGATCAGAGACAGCAGTATAAAGTTATAAACCCTCATTGCCAGTTGGCGATCGAAGGTGAAAGATAAGGTATAAGTCCTCATCGCTGCTTGGCAATTGGAGGCACAAGTTAAGTTGTAACCCTCATCGCCGAGCGGCGATCGGAGGCACAAGTATAAAGTTTTTAAGTTCTTGTCGCCACCTGGCAATCGGAGGTGAAAGTTAAGTTTTATGTCCTACTCGCCTAAAACGAGTATAGGCGAGAACAGAATAAAAAGTCCTACTTGCCAAGAACGAGTATAGGCGAGAGTTCAGACCAAGATGACAGGTATGTCCAGTATGAGTTAAAACCCGGGCGCCTAGTCCTTGAGCAGGGGTTAAGGGATTCCTCCGGGACGCCCCCTCCTCAAGTATGAATAGCTAGCCCCGGTACCAGATAACAGTTAAAACCCGGGCGCCTAGTCCTAGAGCAGGGGTTAAGGGATTCCTTCGGGACGCCCCCTCCTCAAGTATGAATAGCTAGCCCCGGTACCAGATAACAGTTAAAACCCGGGCGCCTAGTCCTTGAGCAGGGGTTAAGGGATTCCTTCGGGACGCCCCCTCCTCAACTATGAATAGCTAGCCCCGGTACCAGATAACAGTTAAAACCCGGGGGCCTAGTCCTTGAGCAGGGGTTAAGGGATTCCTTCGGGATGCCCCCTCCTCAAGTATGAATAACTAGCCCCGGTACCAGAGAAAGTCCTCCTCACCCTCGAGTGAGTCCAGGCAAGATGATATTGAAAGTCCTCAGTGCATCCAGGGAAAAGGTAGCCCCTGGCCAAGTTGAGGCACCAGATAAAGTCCTTCTCGCCGTCGAGCGAGTTCAGGCAAGATAAAGTCCTTCTCGCCGTCGAGCGAGTTCAGGCAAGATAAAGTCCTTCTCGCCGTCGAGCGAGTTCAGGCTAGATAAAGTCCTTCTCGCCGTCAAGCGAGTTCAGGCCAGATAAAGTCCTTCTCACCTCGGAGTGAGTTCAGGCAAGAACAGAATACAAGACCTCTTTGCATAAGCAAATTGAGGCAAGTTCGAAAGTCCTCAGTACAGAATCAGGCCAGCCCAGGTTAGGCGATGACCTGGAAATGCACATGTCACTTGGCAGATCGGGCAAACGAGATTTTAGATACTAAAAATGGCTCTCGCCTACCGCTCAGTAAGTAATTTCGTGTCGAATGTTATTGCTATAGACTAACCGTTTGTTTAAAATAAGTTGATTGCCAGAAGATTAAACATCAGTCTGTACTAAGTTAATTGGATTGAGTGAGAGCCCACCAAATTATCAGGTGATCGCACAACAGGTAAAAGATAAACCATGAGCATAAGTTAACACGGCCCGAAGAAAAGAAGTCATTACAAACAGATTCGTTGCACGTAAACAGAGGTTGAATATGTAAGTCTTTCAGAATGTTTCTAAACAAAACGTCAAATGAAAACAAATGAAACGTTAATCTGAGGGTACGATTTTGCCGTCTACCACTTCGTGGCAAATCGAGAACTGGGAGAGGTCCAAGTCGGGATAAGCACAAGCGAACTGCTCCAAGGTCGCACCAAACCCGGAAGTCTGAACGTTTGCGGTGTTGAGGTCGAGTTCTTCACTTTGTTTCTTCAGTTTTTCGTTCTCCTCAAGCGCCTGGGCAAGTTTTGCTGTAGATTCGTTCAGCTCCTTATCTTTCTCGGTCAGTTCCTTGGCCTTTTGGTCCATGTCAGCTTTGATATTACACAGCAGATCCTCCCTCTCAATTGACTTGGCCTCGAGCTCATCCGCGTAGGCCCTTTTAGCCTTGAGAGTCTCCTCAAGGCCCGCTATCTTCTCCTGCTGATGCACGAGTCTGCCCTCGAGTGCAGTGACCTCTAAGAGTTTGGCGTTGAGCTTTTGGTCTAGTTCAACGTTGTTTTTACGTTCACTCCGTAACTCCTCCTTCAGAGCATTCTCTAACCGCGAAAATTCCAATCCCCGCATCGTAAGATCACGCTTAAGTTGTTGGACTTGCTCCTTCGCAGCACCGGCTTCGGATTCATACTGGCTCAAGGAGTCCCTTAAAGCCTCGCCCATCATCTGGTAAAGGCGTTTCTCTACGCACTCGGTAGTCATAGCGCTAAGGTAAGCGGTGTGGGCTTTCAAGACCTCCTCGACAGGGGCTGGGAGAGTAGGGATTGGAAGAGGAGTCCGTGGTTGGTTCTCGCCGCCGCCTTCATAAGTATGGACAACCGGGGGAACATCAGGACATGGCGGCGACACGTCTGGCTCAACTACAGGTTAGGGAGACCACTGAATGTCCGCAGCTTGCTCCAGAACGCCCCCAGCAGCTGAGGTGTTTGATGGTAGAGCATCCCCAGCACCCTCAAAGGGTGTAGAGACGCTGGGGGGATTCTCCGCATAATCTGGGCCCGTACTCTCGTTTGCGGGTAGCTCGGTGACGGTTGCCCTGTTCCTTTTACAAATAAGTCCATCTTCAGTGCTCTCGTCATCCTCCTCATCTGACACCATTATGGGATTCTTCCTCTTGGCCCTCTTTGGCGGCAGCTTCTTTCTCGAAGGGACAGGAGGGGCGACAAGGGAAGATGAGCCCACGGGAGGAAGCTCGCCTCGGGCAACAGCGGCTTCCGCTACAGAATTCGGGACGGTTTCAGAACCCGCAGCGAGTTTGTGGCGTTTGACTATAGAACGCAGTCTGGCCATATGATCTTTTCCCAGCATTGTGTCTGCACGAAGTGATCAATGTTCAGAAATCAATCCAATTACAGATACAGGTAATTAGCAGTGCAAGGGTAAGCGCAGGACATGTAATGCGAACAAACTTGGTAAAAAAGTAAAACAGATTTGGCACAGGAAGAAAAATCCACGTGGAGGGGAGGGACAGACCTATGTAAAAGTCTAGTTGATCCTCATAGAATTCGAACTTGATGATTGAGGAGGTAGGTAAGGTAGTATTGGTGGAGGCAACTTCCTTCCAGAAGTGGCACAAGTCTCTATCGAGCTCCCCCATCTTCTCTGGACTCCTAGCTTTCCGAAAATGATCCTGGGAATCCTTTTTTCCCTTGTCAACCCAGTACAAGGGGAACCCATCGAGAAGTGTGGGACTCTGATCATTACAGCAAACACGAACGAACTTACCCTTCCAATCTTTATAAGATTGTTGGAAGATGGAAAGGATGGATCTCCCAACGATCCCATTAAAGCTTACCCATAGGCGGTCCCCCGGGTTTTTGGCCTCAAACAGAAATAAGAACACGTCCACAGAGGCTGGATGGCCTAAATGTGCACAAACAATTTGGTATGCTCTGACAAACGCCCAGCCGTTGGGATGCAGCTGAGCGGGGGCAATATCAAGCTCGGTGATGTGAATGTAACTACAAGAATACATGATTCTTTGACATTCTTAGGAGCAACTTGAGCTGGTCATAAATGGCACCTTACTTTAGAATTGGATCAATGTTCAAATTCAAGAACTCACCAAGACTTAGCACCAACCAAGACTCATATGGAAGTCCATATATTGTCAAATGGAATCAAAACACAAGGAATGAAGAACAAGAATTAAAAACTGGACAGAATTGAAAAGCTAACTACTGGACTGAATAGAAACAAAGAACAAAGCTGGAAAACAGAAAACTAAACGGTACAAATGAAAGGAAACAACAAGCAAAGCTAATCTACCGAATGAAATTGAAAGAACATGAAGGAAGAACACTTATAGAAGGATGTTGCTGGATTTTGAGAATTGGAAGAACACTTCACGCCACTTGGTTCCTTGATCCAAGATAAGTGATGGAGTGCCGCCACTTGAAGCTCACCATAGCTCACAAGATAAGGCAAAGGAAGAAGAAGACTCAAGACTCACAATTTCTCTCCAAATTTGAGTATAGTCTCTCTACTATAAAATTCCAATCTGAATTGTGAAGGACCTAAGCCCTCCTTTTATAGGAGTAAGGGCTGGTCATTTACATAGCTTATTCCCTAAGCTACCCAAAAAGCTCCTAAGATCACACCCCCCTTACTAAGCTCACTCCCCAAGCTTCTAGAATTTGCTAAACTAAAGCCTAAAGATGCTTTTACAAAAGAGGTGTCTCATGTTTCCCTCTAAGCACCTTTCTAAACATTATTCTATATTATTTACAATTTAAAAGAAACTATAAAGAGAGATATTTAATATGAAGCCTATTATTTAAGAGTTTGTAAACTTCTTTATCTTTAGGCTTGATCTTCTCTTTGACTTCTTTTAATTTGTGAGAAGACTAGAAGGAAGAACTTCAAATGTGTAGGTGAAAATCCTCTTCCTTCATTAATAAAATCCTCTCCTAGTGGATATCCATCATACTCCCCGAGTTGGAGAGAATTCGTCCACGAATTCAGTACTCCTGCATAAAACAAAGTCAGTTTGCTATTATATAAGAGAAGACAAGAAGAAATGGGCAAACATGACTTATCACTTTGAAATGTTGGGAGTTCAGAAAAAGATGGTCTATACACAGACCATGTTGGAAAAGATTGTTTAGGAATGATATTATTTGGTAAAATAGGAGATATGAAAAAATCATCCTTAACATTCTTTATCCAATATGGTGTGGAAGTAGGAACCTTAGGTAATGAAAATGACAAAGAAGAAGAAGACCTTGTAGGCGTAGCACGAGTCAACAAAAGTGATTTAGTTGAGAAGGTATTAAGACTCGGGTTATCATGTACTTCAATTTCCTTTTCATTTTCTTTTTGAGTTTCTTTGGGATTGGTCCTATATGCTAGACGATGTGGTAAAGAAACCCTGGGCATTAAGTCTATTTGGTGTTCAATCCCTTTTAGAGGTGGTAATCCTTTAGGAGGATCTTGAATCACATCTTCATAGTCCTTTACCAAATTGTCCAAACATGTGGGACTATCCTTAGCCGACTCACAGTCAATAGTCCTAGGAATAGCTAAAAAAATAGGCTTTTGAGTAACTATTACCCTTTTAACTTGTTGTGTGGACATGAGAAAGCTTCTCTTGGAACTTTTTATATCATTTTCTTTCTCTCTTTTTTCTCTCATTTTAACTTTGTCCTCATGTACTTCCTTTGGAGAGAGAGATTTAAGAGTGACTTTGTGCCCATGGAAGTGAAAAGAAATTTTGTTGGTAAAGCCATCATGAAAAACTTTTCTATCAAATTGCCATGGCCTACCTAAAAGAATATGTGTGGCTTCCATTGGGACAACATCACACAAGACCTCATCTTTATATTTACCAATAGAAAATGTAATGAGGACTTGCTTGTTAACAACAATCTCACCTACCTCACTTAACCATTGTAATTTGTAGGGCTTGGCATGAGAGATGGTAGGTAATCCAAGTTTGTCTACCACTCTTGTGCTTGCCACATTTGCACAACTCCCCCCATCCACAATCAAAGAGCATACTCTATCATGAATAAGACACCTTGAATGAAAAATATTTTCTCTTTGAGTTTCATCAAAAGGTTTTAACACTTGTCCAAGCATGCGTCTTATTACTAATAGGTCACCCTCATGTGGGCTTTCACTTTCACTCTCACTTGGGGATCTAGAAGGTGAGGAATGTCTAGAAGATTCGGACCCATGCTCACTACTATCTACCCCATCATGCATATACATAGCTCGTTTAGAAGGGCAATTAGAAGCAATATGTCCATAGCTTAAGCATTTAAAACACTTCTTACTAGACGAATTATGTGGTGATTTAGGCCGAGAATTGGAAGTGGAAGGCTTAGACTCTCTAGGTTTGAAAGTAGAGTCCTTTGAAGGGATATTTGAAAAAGAGTTATTTTTATTTTTCCAAGAAGAGTGGTAGTAGTTATCCTTAGAAGAATTTTTGAAAGCATTTTTCCTTGCAAGTTGATTTTCAATTTTGCTAGCAAGGTGCACCACTGTTTCCCAAAGAAGAATATTATTGTAACTCTACCACGTCTTGAATGTCCCTTCGAAGGCCACTCACAAACCTAGCTATCTTAGCTTCCTCACTCTCATCCATATTAACTCGAATTAAAAGCGTGTCTAGTTGTTTAAAGTAATCATCCACACTTAGCGCACCTTGATGAAACCGTTGGAGTTTCAACATAAGGTCTTTCCTAAAGTGTGGGGGTACGAATCTAGCGCGTAAACATGCTTTCAAATCGTTCCAAGAGACCACGGGCGGCCTCTTGTGTAGGTCAATGTCCATGAGGTATTGATGCCACCATTGCATGGCATAGTCCAAAAATTCTAAAGAAGCTAACTTAACCCTATGCTCATCCCTAACCCCATTTACATCAAAAAATTGGTCCACCTTAGCCTCCCATCCTAAGTATACATTGGGATCACTTTCACCACTAAAACTAGGAAGTTTTACATTAGGAGAACAAGGGCCAGCCACATGTTGGCGCCTCTCTTCATGGTGATGATGTCTTGGCCTTGGATTATCTTCATAATAACCATGGGAGTGCCTTGAAGAATGCCGACTAGGAGGAGGAGTTCTTCTCTCACGGTTTTGATGCATTTCTTCTCGGTTTAACTCCAAACTTTGGAGTCGTGCTTCCATCTTCCTTATCACCTCAAGATAGTGAGCATTGGATTGCTTGACATTCTTTAAGTCCTCATAAAGGGCTGCCTTTTGTGGGGAGCACGGTTTGGAGGACTCACCACTAGAGAAATGAGCCATGAGCAGAAAATACACAAAAACAGAAAACAAAACAGTGAAAGAAACTTGTTAGACCAAAAAAACAGTGAGATAGAGGTTGCTGGAAAATGCCCAAGAAAGCACTCAAACCACTCCAAGAAAATATTCTGTCCTCAACCAAGCCTTGCTTGTGGAATGGAGTAGCTTCAAGTGAAATATGTCACAGCAAACCAACTTACTTAAGAACAAGTCTCCACACAACTTTAAGAAGAACAAAAAGACAAGCAAGAAAAGGTGTAAACAATAAAAGCTAAACCAAAAACAGAGAGCAATGTTTGACAAACTAGAAAGAATATGAATGAAAGACAATCAAGAAAATAAGGAACTCAATGAAGAAAGAAGGCACACAAAAAGAGTCCTAAAGAAAAGTGCTAGAGTAGATTAAAGAAAACAGAAAAAAGCTACTGGAATTTTTTTATTTTTTTTTAAAAGTAAACTGTGCTATGTGTACAGATTTAACTGTACTGATTGAAAGCAAACTGGAATGTGAAAAATTAACCACAGAAACTTCAATGTCTTAACTCAAAAATGGCACTGGAATGAGGTAAAAACAGTAAGCCAATTGAGAGAAATAATTTTTTCAAAATTGCTGCCCAATTACCGTATTCTTTTCGGCAGTATTGTACACTTTTCGTATTTTATTTATCATTTTTTGTGTACTTGGAATTTTTGAGTGATTCTTTTTTCTATGATTTTGTAACACTTTGAAGTATGTAAATCCAAATTTTCACAAATTTCCAATGAGCCAATTAATTGCAGTAAATTGAAAACAGTAGCACGTTTGTAAGAAAACAGAGTATCCTATTCAGGAAAGAAAAACAGTAAGAAGAACTAGCAAAGACATAATGGAATTTGTGTAAAGGAACTTGTATAGAATGAAGATACAAGCATGAACTCAAATCTAAAAATGAAAATGCACAAAGGATCAAGCAAATAAACTCAAAAACAGAAAGTAAACCAAAGCAAGAAACAATCAAAGCAATAAAAGTACTACTAGAAGTAATGACAATTATGGATTAACATGACTAAGACAAAACTTGACAAGATTACAAAATTAAAAGACATATTACAAGATGTAACAACAAGTGAAAGGAAGTTTAAGGTCAGCTCTAGGAAGGAGAATGTCATTCCACAAGAGCAGCCATACTCATATGAACAATGAGTGCTAGAATCCTTTTCACAAACACATGGTGTAACAAAAAAAAACAGCAAGAAAAACTCAAAATAAATCCTAAAACAGAATGGTAAACAACTTGAATTAAAGAGCTCTTGAAAGTAAAGCGCAATACAACTCAAAATTTAAGCAACAACAAGCCTAGACTCTAGATACCACATGATGTGAATGTAACTACAAGAATACATGATTCTTTGACATTCTTAGGAGCAACTTGAGCTGGTCATAAATGGCACCTTACTTTAGAATTGGATAAATGTTCTAATTCAAGAACTCACCAAGACTTAGCACCAACCAAGACTCATATGGAAGTCCATATATTGTCAAATGGAATCAAAACACAAGGAATGAAGAACAAGAATTAAAAACTGGACAGAATTGAAAAGCTGACTACTGGACTGAATAGAAACAAAGAACAAAGCTGGAAAACAAAAAACTAAACGGTACAAATGAAAGGAAACAACAAGCAAAGCTAATCTACCGAATGAAATTGAAAGAACATGAAGGAAGAACACTTATAGAAGGATGTTGCTGGATTTTGAGAATTGGAAGAACACTTCACGCCACTTGGTTCCTTGATCCAAGATAAGTGATGGAGTGCCGCCACTTGAAGCTCACCATAGCTCACAAGATAAGGCAAAGGAAGAAGAAGACTCAAGACTCACAATTTCTCTCCAAATTTGAGTATAGTCTCTCTACTATAAAATTCCAATCTGAATTGTGAAGGACCTAAGCCCTCCTTTTATAGGAGTAAGGGCTGGTCATTTACATAGCTTATTCCCTAAGCTACCCAAAAAGCTCCTAAGATCACACCCCCCTTACTAAGCTCACTCCCCAAGCTTCTAGAATTTGCTAAACTAAAGCCTAAAGATGCTTTTACAAAAGAGGTGTCTCATGTTTCCCTCTAAGCACCTTTCTAAACATTATTCTATATTATTTACAATTTAAAAGAAACTATAAAGAGAGATATTTAATATGAAGCCTATTATTTAAGAGTTTGTAAACTTCTTTATCTTTAGGCTTGATCTTCTCTTTGACTTCTTTTAATTTGTGAGAAGACTAGAAGGAAGAACTTCAAATGTGTAGGTGAAAATCCTCTTCCTTCATTAATAAAATCCTCTCCTAGTGGATATCCATCACTCGGTAAGGAGCTCCCTCTCAAAGCGAGTAAAGGGGAACCAGAGCTTAACCTTCTTAAACACGGTTGCATAAACAAAGGAGAAAGGGTGGCCATCATTGCCATCGCTATCAGTACAAACAGGTTCCTCGGGAGGACAAGGACGAATAACAACCTTGTCGTCATGCTCCTTATGGAATGTGAGGTGGGTCTTATCTCTCAAGCGAAGAATGTCGGCCTCAGAGTTAATCGAGGAAGTCTCGTTCAGCAGAGCTAGAGGAGCCCATGAGTACAATATTTTGTAATCAAGAATGGGGTGGGCAGTGGCGCTAGTTTGTGGGGGAGTTGATTGCGATTGGTAGGGACGAGAGGGCGTAGGCCTCTGAGCCCGATTTGAAAGGATGCCAGGATCTCTAGGTGGGTTACGAGACGTGGAGGGGTTTCCTGACGAAGGTTGTTTGCGAGATTTTGAAGGAGGGTTTCGAGAGGGGGCAGGGGTGGCACCTATACGAGCCATCGAGAACTGCAGGAAAGACGAAAGGAAAGTAAGAAAAGGAAAGCGGAGGGTCGCTAAAAGGAATGATTCGATTCGAAAAATAGGAAGGGAAAGCAGCATGAACAACAGGGGTCGTAGGAAGGGAAAGAAAACCTAAAAACGCAGGGAAAAAAGCGAAACAGAGAACAAACAGCCCACAACGTATGCGTCAAACAGTTAAGGGATGATGCAAGTCGATCAAAATGCGGTGAGCACCAACAAAGTGATAAAGGGCTTACCTTTTTTATGATCGAGGGAACGTGCGAGGAAATGGTGATTGGGGAGATGAAGCGTTCACCAGAGCGTATCGAAAGTTTGAAAGTGAAGCAGGAAGATAATGCAACAGTGGAGTGGCGCGAGAAGTTTAGAGTTTCAAAGGTTATGGGAAGCGCAAACGACACGAAATAACAACCATCAATGAATCCACGTGTCATTTGATGGGAGGGGGTTGGTGAAGTGCCAAATCAGTAACCGGCGTGCGCATTAGCGCGCGGAGCCACGTAGATCGCCGAAGTTTAAACTCACCCTCCCCGAGTCGCCAAGGGCGATGACGTGATCAGGAAGTGCGAAGGGGCGGTATGCAAAATGTACGCGACCGCCGACGGAGTCGACGTCGAACAAAAGACTAAGCGGTCTGACATCGCTACAAGCAGTACGTCGCCAACCATCCCAATGAGCTCGGGCGCTATAATGCTGAAGGTTCGAATAAGAAAGCTCAAACAGAAAGGCATCCCTCACAAAAGCGAAGGCCGAACAGAGCCGTAAACAAGGCAACCAGAAACAGGATGTTTAAGGAATGGGAAACAAACAAAATCTAAGAAATTCACGCCAAGCCTAAAGGCAATATCGGAGTGACGTGCGCGGCATGGCAAAGAACGTAAGCATGCAAGATAATTTAAATGGCATTCGACGTAAAGAAAAGTGCAGAACCAATGTTAGGGTTACAGACGAAGTTTGTAACATTTGCAAAATGGAATTGTAGTCCTATACACATCCTAAATATTTGCACAAAAAGTAAGAACACATCACTCATCAGTGGCCCCAGGCTTCAAGCAATGCGACGAAAAGGCCCCGTCTTCAAATCGCAAAGCCCGAGTTAGAAGCGTCCTCTGATGATCGTTTATCTTTGAACCTACGTGAAAGAAAGGAGTAAAGTATAGTAAGAGATATACGGGAAACAAATTATTTCTAAGCGAAATCATAACAGAAAGTGGGAAGGTCATGAGAAAAGCCTCACACACATATATATCTTTCCAGAAGCTCGGCATTATACTCCAAGCTTATTAAAGCGGCCACATCAAATCCTCCAACACCCGCCAGGATCTTGCAAGCTTCCTGATCCCTTGAAGACAGTTTCTTAAGGGGTTTGGATTTCAAGGCTCTGGCGTCCTTTGTCTAGTACAAAGGAAAGTCGTCCAGGGCAGAAGGCACCAAGCTGGAACAGCATACCTTAAAGAACCTGCCTTTCCACCCTGTGAAGGCTTGCTGAAAGGGAGTCAAAAGAATCCTACCAGGGACATTGCTAAGAGTTACCCAAAGATTGTTTCTCTGCCTCTTCACCTCAAATAAGTGAAGAAAAATGTCCACGGAAGGCGCACATCCAAGGAAGCCAAACAAAATGTCAAAGGCCTTCACGAAGGCCCAACTGTTAGGGTACAGTTGGGCTGGAGCGGTGTTCATCTCCGTTAACAGCTCCCTCTCGAACCTGGAAAAGGGAAGGCGTGCGCCGACGCACTTAAAAACTACTTGGTAAAAATAGAAAAAGGGGACCCCGTTATTGGATCGTTCATCCCCGCGCACCGGCTCCCCCATGGAACAAGGAAGCACGACGATGTCATCATCGTGCCTCTTTGCGAAGGCACGATGGTCATAGGAGCACGCTTCCCCCACGTGTTCCCTCAGGGCCCTAGTAGAAAGTAAGCAAGAGTACTCGTCGAGGAGTTCACTCGAAGCCCAGGGATAAAGGTCCTTGTGACTCACTCGGGAGGAAGATGGGTTGGTGGACATCTTAGTGTGTACTGGCAGTAAGGAAACTGGGGGTCAAAGGCTCAGTAACGCAACAAAGGAAAAGGTCGCAAAGAAGAACGTCGACCAAGGAGTTCTTGGGAAGAAGATGAATATTGCAAGAAAGATACGAAGGAAGCAGAGACAATAAGTTGAGATGCGGGGTTTTCAAGATTTGGGCCTCATGATTGAAGCGGTAAAGCGAGCGCCTCGTGAGTGGGCCACGTGTCGCGAGGTAAAGGTACTGTACCGTCCCGTATCCGGGCGTTGACTAAGTCAAGGTCAAAGTCAACGACTGGAGAGTCAAAGTCAACGCAAGGCGTCGCCTAGGTGGAGAGACGCCAAGTGCCAGCATCGCCAAGAGGAAGCGTCGCCAGGACAAGGCGTCGCCTTGGTGATGGCGTCGCCTAGGTGATGGCGTCGCCAGATCAAACAGTGCTAAAGCAAGGCAATCACGGTGTGGTTCCCCGATACCCATGGGTAGAAAAGACCATGGAGGGAGCAACGCCGTGGGAAGGCCTCAGGTCCCGATAACCCGGGGCAGTGATAAAGAGAAGGAAAAGGTGGCTTCAAGGCCATAGTAATAGTACCAGTGTAGGGCAGCCTGACTCGTGAAGTACTCCTGCCGCCCCAGAGACGCCTGTGGGGCAGATACGACTCAAGAGGAAGGTCACGCCCAGGGTAGCCGGGTGCAGGGTACAAGAGGAAGGCAGATACGCTCTCAAAGTAAGTGACTAGATAATTGGGGGCATGAGTTGGCACCCAAAAAGTCACCCCTAGCGCAGTAGCACTCCCAAGCAGGAGGACTCACACGTAGAAACGTCCCCAGATGGGCAGAAACGCCCCCAGATGGGGTCACGGCGTCGTGAGGACCTCCACGTGTACGACAGCCATGCCAGAATAGAAACACCCTTTAGTCAGGTGCCAGGTAATTAAAGTCATTCAATACAGTTTCCCTTTCGAGCATTCAGGTGTTATAATGGCTCCCAAGTGTTTCAACGTCTTAAATGCGCTACGTTTTCTAATTAAATACGCTGATTGAGTGCGTTACATTTGTAATTAAAGGCGCTTTAAATGCTTGGGTAGTTTAAATAGCATGGAGAATGTTGGAAACAGGGTTGGAACTTTCGGCAAATTTACCAGAAATCTCCAGGTTGCTTGCTCGTGCTTCGAGGTTACGAACAAGGGACTGGGGAATATTTTTGCCTGAGAGAAAGAACATAGACACACAATACACAGTTATTTCTTACCACCTTCAGAGTGCCATACGCGGTGCTCAGAGACGGAGGCGAACAGTTTTGGTGTTTCTTGCTGGCTGACTTGAGCGTCGGAGTGCAAACGGCCGCTAGGGCGCCTCTTTGTCCTCTTTTTTGCAGGAATCCACAGGTAATCAGTGGGAAGGAGTCCCTAGCTGACGGTTGAGGTCGTGCACGAAGACGTCCCGGTCAACCGGACGGAACAGGTACGGATTAAAATGTCATTTGTCTCACTCAGAGAATGTCACATCGTTAGAGCCCTTGAGGGTACGTTGCGCCGACGATACAAAAATGTCACGTCAATCGATCGGAAGGTGGCATGTCATCAAAACGCCGCAAGGGCAGTAGGGGGCAAGCTTTAGTCTTTTCGCTGAAAGCAAGTTATCAGCTCAAGACTGGGGGGCTTGTGTACCGACCAGGTCATCGGGTGTGATGACGTGGCCAAGAGAAAGGTAGGTAGTCAAGAAGTCAACGTAGTCGTCATATGTAAAAGCGGCGTTCTGCAGCATAAATAAGCGGTTATCGCCGAGATGTGTCACCGCCAAGATGGGTCATCACCCATCGCCCAAGAGAAGCATCGCGCAAAGTAAGACATCGCCCTAAAATTGGGTGGCGGCACTGTGGGACCCTCCGCACAGAATAAATGATCGAGTCAAAGGGGCACGTGGCAATGCCCACGTGCTCATTAAAGATATCCAGGGAAGGCTGCGTGCATGACGCGTGATTAGTTAGGGCACCCACAGAGTATGATGGCGCGATAAATACAGCGCTCAAGTTAGAGCCCAAGGGGCCATAAGGTTATACATTGCACTCCAGGTGAGGGAAGTCCATGGGACAGATACGCTAAGATCCTAAAGATAGCGGCGCAAGGACCTTCTCCAAGGAACCCTAGATAATAGCAAGCAACGCAGAGGTAAACCCTAGTTTTCACCTATATATAGGGCACAAATAAGCCCTAGAGAGGTACGTTTTTCACAGTTACACGAGTTTTAACCTAGTTCCCAGATAGACATACAGAGCATAAACCCTAATTGTTCTTGACAGCGCATCCGCTGAGAGCACAAGACAATTAGGGCAACACAGTTTTAGCCATACAGTTTTCAGTCATTGAGATTATTATACAGTTTCTAGTTACTTTGGTGTTTCTCGCTAGCTGACTTGATCGTCGGAGTGCAAACGGCCGCGAGGGCGCCCCTTTGTTCTTATTTTTTCAGGTACTGACAGACGAAGCAAAACGAAGGTGCCCTAGCTCGTTAGAACAAGCCATGCATAAAGATGACCCAGGTCAACCGGCCGGAACAGAGATGGTAGGCGCTGAGGGGAGGGGGAGGAAGTTGGTGCTGGGGCAGGTTGAGTAGGAGGAGGTGGCGGTGAACCCTCCTCGATCTGCACCACTTCGATTTCCCCAGGCCTAAGAGACGAAGCCCCCCCCCCCAACCTCTTGGTGTTTCCTCTTGCGATGTATAAGAGGAGAGCCAAAACTCTCCTCCTCGGTTGAGGGGGTAGGAGCAGCAGCGACCGCCACAGTTGCGGGAAAGGCCTTTACTAGCCTTCTTCTCTTCTTCTCTGGCTCGGGGCCTTCAGCTGGCGCGACTGAGAGAGGTGGAGCCGCGATGGGCTCGGTGGTAGAGGAGGAAGAACCAGTCCCCTTGGCACCCCTGGTCCGGGCAAGCTCCAGTAATGCCCTCCTCCTATCTTTCCCTGAAGTCATGTCTACATCAAGGGTAAAAAGAAGAGTTAGATGGCATAATTATGCAAGTGGATAAAATGTTATGCAAGTATGCATGAGAGTGTACAAGTATTCTAAGAGGTGCAAGAAGAAGAGCCTACCTATGTACTTTTTCAGAGACACCACATCAAACTCGTGTTTGATGAGAAGGGCCGAGTTATATTTTGCCCCTAGGAGCAACCTACACAGCTCGCGCTCGTAGGGAGCCATGGCTTCAAGGCCCCGGGGCTTCTTAAACTCGACTCCAGGAACCCAATAAAGGGGGAACCCCTCGAGTAGCGTTGGGCTTTGCTGGGTAGCAGATATCATGTAGAACCTGCCCTTCCAATCTTTAAACGATTGCTGGTACAGGCCCAAGATCACTCGTCCAGCAACTCCATTCAGGCTGACCCAGGACCTATCCCCAGGGTTCTTCGCCTCGAAGAAATGTAGGAAGACGTCTACAGAGGCGTTATGCCCAAAGTAGTTGAAGAGGATCTCGAATGCCCGTATGAAAGCCCAGGCATTCGGATGGAGTTGGCAAGGGGCGACGTTCAGCTCCATCATCAGCTCCTTCTCAAAGAAGGTGAAGGGCAAGCGCAGCTTCAACCTTTTGAAGATGGCGGAGTATATGAAGGTGAAGGGCACCCCATTGGTAGCCCTATCGTCCACGCAGATTGGCATCCCTCGAGGAGGAATGCGTATACGAACGTTGAAATCATTCTCCCTATCGATGGCGCAGGAGGGCTCATCAGGGTCATTGCTCAGAAGGGTTTTGAGGTGGCCTTTCGGTAGTTGAGTGGAAGTTTCGGCCAGCAATGCTAGGGGAGTCCAGTCATAGACCCTGGCGTAGTCCTGATAGGAAGTTGCATCAGGTGGAGGTGACGCTGGTGCACTTGCTGAAGGCTATGCACCAGAGGATGAGGCGACGATGCGAGCAGTTTGCTTCAAGAGAGCCATTGTGAGATAACTGCAATGGAGGAAAGCAAAAAGTCAGATGAACGGAAGAAGAGGGAATGATGAATGGTTCGGTGAAAAACAGAGGAAGGGAAGAAGAAAGAAAGGTCCAGGCGAAGAAAAGGAAGAGGGAGAAGTAGAGAGCGAAGTGAGAAACGCAAAAAACCCTAGCGCGGGTTGAGAAGAAGAAAAACAGAGAAGATGAGTGCATGGTAGTGAAAAGGGTGAATGCAATCGGTGAAAATAACCTAAATGGATCAAGGAAGAAGAAAAGTCATACCATTAGATGATCGCGGAAGGTCTTGAGGTAGAAAGCTTGAAGAAAGTTGGGTGCGCAGAAAGGAGATTTGAAGTAAGCCTGAGAGTTGGAGTATTGAAGAAGATAATGAAACAGTGAAGGCGCGCGCCTATTTCAATAAGGGAAGCATTAGCGACACTCCACGCTGGCCGTTGATGCGTCCACGTGTCGCGAGATTAAGGGAGGAAGTCATAACGTCAAAAGGCAACACGTGAGGTGCACGTGATGTGGCCCCACTTGCCACGTGGACCGAATGCGCGACCACTTAGTCTCTTCGCTGAGAACGAGTTCACAGCTCGAGACTGGGGGGCTTGTGATCCGGTCGGTCATCGGTAGTCGATGACGTCAGCAGCAGATCACCACGTGGACCACTCGCAGGGTGACACGTGGATCAGGTGGCAGAGAAATCAGGGAGGAGATCACCCAGAACGGTGATCGGTGGTCAGTAACCGAGTGGCCACCGACAGATCAGTTCCAAGATAAACACCCGGGGGGAGAACGCGAGAAGCAATAGAGCACCGATCAGTCATCGGGTGCATGGTCATCAGGGTTTCGTGTTACACGTAGTTAAACTGGGACTGAGATTCCCAGCGATAGCGTTACGCATGGACTTCGCATGATCATATCTCAGAGAAAGAGGAGCTTCTCGCCGGTAGAATCGTGCACGAGAGTGGCCTGAGGGAGTTAGTAAACCAGTCAGTGATTGGTGACTCTCTTAACCCATTACGTGCATGACATCGTGAAGGGGAAATCGTTTATGCAGAGAGCAATGCTTGGTGAGTGTGCCTAGTCCAGCCACACCTGGCGTTCTCCTGGGAGTGTGCGATTCACCCAGATGGAAGAAACGCGCTAAGTTACTCCGCAAGGGAATAACTTAGGCGCACAAAGAGATGCGCTAGAGCCCTTCAGGTAGTGGCATGTGTACGGTTAGATGTGAGTTGCATGCCTCCACGTGTCACCATCTGAGAGGGGCGCGGCCAAGATAAAGGTGCACTCCGCGTCGTGAAAGGTACACAGAAAACACACACACCCACGTTTTTACTCATTGTGGTACGTTTTCGCACAGTAGCGTAACAGAATTCTGACACACACAGAGGATAGCGTAACAGAATTCTGTTAGGTACAGACACAGAGAGAGGAAAAAGAGAGAATCAGAAAGAGATTGAGTGAGATTTTTTTTGTTGGTGGTTTTGTGACCTAACTTGAGCGTCGGAGTGCAAGCGGCCGCTAGAGGCGTCGTCTGTGTGTTTTGCAGGTTGCGTTTGAAGTTCCCGGGGAAGGTTCTAAGAGCATTCTTGCAGATAGCACAGCACCATAGGCGGGGTAAGGAAGCGACAAAGCAATTCCTCCACGCTAGAGTTGGCGACAGGATCAGTTAGCATACAAATGTTCCTTCCTAAGGGTTTCTAAAACTTGCCTAACATGCAACCTATGGTCATTCAAAGATAAGCTATAAATGAGAATGTCATCAAAGTAAACAACAACAAACTTACCAATGAAAGGTCTAAGAACATGATGCATGAGGCGCATGAAAGTACTTTGTGCATTAGTTAGGCCAAAAGGCATGACTAACCACTCATATAAACCAAAGTTGGTCTTAAAAGCCGTCTTCCATTCATCACCCGGTTTGATACGGATTTGATTGTAGCCGCTTTTAAGATCAATCTTTGAAAAGATTTTGGAACCATGTAATTCATCCAACAAATCATCTAGTCTAGGTATGGGATGCCTATACTTAATTGTTATGTTATTGATGGCCCTACAATCCGAACACATTCGCCATGTGCCATCCTTTTTTGGCACTAAGATGATAGGCATAGCACAAGGACTCATGCTATCTTGCACCCACCCTTTCTCAATCAAAGCCTCAACTTGTTGGCAAATTTCCTTGGTTTCACTTGGATTGGTCCTATATGCTGGACGATTTGGTAAAGAAGAGCCCGGTATCAAATCAATTTGGTGCTCAATCCCTCTCAAAGGTGGAAGTCCATTTGGAGGATCTTGAAACACATCTTGGAACTCTTCTACCAAATTTTCCAAGCAATGAGGACTATCAACAAGTGAAACTACTCTAAGAGTTCTAGGGATGGCTAAAAAAAGAGGATGATGAGCCACTATTTCCCTTTCAATGTCACGCCTAGACACAAGGAGTGTAGGCTTAGAACTCTTATCTTTTTTATCTTTTTTATCTTTTTCACTCTCCCTCTTTTTCTTCATGATAACTTGGTCCTCATGGACTTCTCTTGGAGAGAGAGATTTTAAAGTAACCTTGTGACCATGGAATTCAAAATATAGTTTGTTGGTAAAGCCATCATGTAAAACTTTTCTATCAAATTGCCAAGGCCTTCCCAAAAGAACATGAGTGGCTTCCATGGGCACAATATCACATAATACCTCATCTTTGTATTTTCCAATGGAGAAATGGATGAGGACTTGTTTATTAACAATTGATCCTGCCTATTGACCGGGACGCAAGAACCTTGCCTCGTCAAACCTGGACCGACTTCTGCGCCGTGTTAGCCTCCGTCCTTCGCCGTGATTCACCTCAAGAACCTGCAAAAGACAGAACGGCGCCGCTGCGGAAAATCACGCTCCGACGCCCAAGTCAGGGACTGAACCACCAAATACTAAGAGAAAACTCAAGAACTCTAAGGAACCGTGCAAAATTCTCTCTCCGCGTACTCAAAACTCGCAAGCGTAAAGAAGTAATCTAAACGTGCGTACCTCAGAAGTTCGTTAGAATCTCTTATATACCTGCGCACTTTCTCTCTCCAGATAGTTACACATTTGGACACGTGGCTCGCATCCAGCTGTACACGTGTCACCATCTGGAGCATCCTTGACTTGGGCGCCACTTCTTACTCTTCAGGTTTTTCGGCTAAGTTACTCATGTATGACACAACTCAGTGCATAGCTGCCTTGGAGCGTGATCTCTTCTGAGTGGCGAGATCGGGTACCTTCGTATACACCTTCCCTGTGGTCTCGCCGGCCGCCTTCACGATCTACTTTACTTGCTTCACCGTGTATGTTCAGGTAAGCTGTCTCCCGAGCTCATCCTCTGGCCAGCTGGGAAATGACTATCTGACTTCATCTTCGGCGATGTCCTTGTTTCGGCGATCTCTAATCACTTGGTCGCCTGGGTTCACATTTGGCGACTTCATCTCAAACCCGGTGACCGCCGCTTTAGGTATGCTAGAGATCGGAGCACGCCAACTTAATAACTAGCGACTACACGAGCCTCCCGACTTCCTTCCCTTCTGCCAGCCAGGTGTCCCGTTCAACACGCCTATATGATAGCTCGATGCCACGTCATC
Organism: Phaseolus vulgaris; assembly: GCF_000499845.2. Classification (NCBI taxonomy): domain Eukaryota; kingdom Viridiplantae; phylum Streptophyta; class Magnoliopsida; order Fabales; family Fabaceae; genus Phaseolus; species Phaseolus vulgaris. The sequence continues at coordinate 26,629,462 of NC_023759.2, forward strand.
ACTTCCGACTACCAGGGCGGTACACAAGCCCCCCAGTCTTAAGCGAAGACTTGTCCAGCGAAAAGACTAAAGAAGTCACGTCACTACCGATCTACGTGGCGCTGGCGCAGAATTCCAAACGTTCGTACTTTCTGCTTTCCTGACGCTCCACCAAACACCTTTCCAATCGCCCGACACGTGGCTTCATCAACGGTTGTCTTTAGTTGTCGTTTACGCTTCCAAAAATCATTTGAAAAACCCTTAAACCCATTTTGTTTTTACTGTTTCATCATCTTCCTGCCTTCGAAACACTCTGAGTCTTCTTCTGCAAACCCATGACGCTCTTCGACTCTCTCGATCCCCAACCTCCTTCAACGTTTAACTGATCATCGAAAGGTACCCCTTTTACTTCTTTTGTTGATGTTTGCTGCATTTTAACCGATTCGCATCATCCATTAATTGTCTGGTGCATACGCTGTGGGTTGTTTCTTCTTCTCCCCTTTCCTAACTTAGGGCTTCACCTTCCATTTCTTTCAACACAACGAACCTTCGTTCGTTCGTTTTTCATCCTTCATTCACCATCAAGTCGACCTTTGCAACCTTCGCTCACCTTTCTTTTCCTTTTTCCTTTGCAGTTCCTGCAATGGCTCGAACAAAGACCACCGCAAATCCTCCTCCCTCGTCGCGAAATCCTCCATCTCAAGCTCATAACCCACCGCGAGCACCTGGTGCTCTCTCTTCCCAGGCTGAGAGGCCTGCAACCTCTCGCCCCAACCCCACTCAGGCTACTCCACCAGTCGCTGGAGGAGCTTCCATCGCCTCTCCAGACTACAAGAAGCTATACCCCTGGGCCACCTTAACTTTGCTGAAGGAGACTTCCTCAGTAAACTCTGTTGTGGCAGTGCTTCGATTGAAGAAAGGGGACGAGCCCAACCTTTCGTTCCACAAGGAGCACGATGACAAACTGACGGTGCTGCCTTGCTCCCCCGACGTGCCAGTCTGCGCAGATGACAAAGGGAACAACGGCGAGTTGTTCTGCTTTGTGTACACCACCCTATTCAAGAAGGTGAAACTTAGGTTTCCCCTTACCCGTTTCGAACGGGAACTCTTAACCGAGCTTGACATCGCCGCCGCCCAGCTCCATCCCAACAGCTGGGCATTCGTGCGGGCTTTTCAAATCTTGTGCGCGCATTTGGGACTACCGGCCTCGGTAGATGTGTTCCTCTTCCTGTTCGAGGCCAAGAACCCTGGAGATCGCCTTTGGGTGAGCCTGAACGGAATTGCTGGGAGGTCGATCCTTTCTATCTTCCAGCAATCTTACAAGGATTGGAAAGGTAAATTCGTCCAAGTGCGCCAGAATGATCGGGACACTTCGCTGCTCGACGGCTTTCCCTTGTACTGGGTAAACAAGGGAAATAAAGACTCCAAGGGAAGCTTTAGAAAGCCAAGAAGCCCCGACAACATGGGCGATTTGGATAAGGACCTGTGCCTCTTCTGGAAGAGCGTGGTAGCCGCTAACATCACCTTTCTTACCTCTGCGATCATCTCCTTCGAGTTCTTCGAGGGCCAACTCGAGGCTCGCATAGGTTAGTGCTTACCTCAACATTATCGTTTTTGCCCTGTGTTGCATCTCTGTTATCCATTACTGGGCGTCCTGTCTGTTGCGCACTAGACTTGGTCTTTATTTCCCGCACCACTTGTTTGTCTTATTTGCGTACTTACTCATGTGTTTTACTTTTGTCTTTGAGCTCACTCGTATACTTTGCACTATGCAGATCTCATGCTGGGTAAAGGCAAGCTAGCTGAATTGAGGGCGCTCGCCCGAGCCCACGGGTTGGCGTCGGGCTCCAAACTGTGCCCAACTCAGTGGTGGAGATCGCCGCTGCTCAGGGCAGATCGCCCCCTCCAGGCCCAACCCATTCAGAAGCATTGCACGCTCAACAACGCAAGAAACTCATCTTAAGGAAGCCAAAGAGGAAAACTCCTCAGGTGGTAAGTGATAAAGAAGAGGACGATGAGGCAACTGAGGATGGCCTCATCACCAAAAGGAGAAGGGTGGCACCTTCTTCACCACCTGCTCCACCTCCTCTTCCAACACCAACACCGCCTTCTCCACCAGCTCCAACTCCGCCAGTTCAAGCAGTACCTTTGGCGGCTGCATTTCCCGCGGTTGAGGCTACTGAGCCCAACTTCATGGAGAACCCTCCGAGCGCCTCCACGCCATTCATATCCGCTGGAGAGGGTCCTCCTTCAACTGCCTCAATCGCCGAAGCCGCGGTAGGTGGGGATGAAGGTGCTCACAACTCGCCAATCATCATCACCGAGTCCCCCTCGTCACCACCACGCCAAGAAGCTCCAATTCAACAACCAATTCAAGAGGGTGTGGCGAGAACCAGCACCAGGCTCCTCCAGCGCCTCCACAAACAGCGGTTGCAAACCTTCCCCTTGCAGTTAAGGGGATCTGGGAACCCTTCACAGCCAAACTCAGAATGATGGCAGAGGACCTCCCCTCCATCATATCAAAAGCTGTGGAGAGCTCCAGCAAGAAACTTCAGGACGACATCTCCGTGCTCCAAGAGGAGAATCGCCTAATAAGGATCGAGGCGGAGAAGTTGTCCTGCATCCTTATGCTGGCAGAGATCGACCACTCGAGAGTGGAGGACGCCATGAGCACGGAGCTGAGGGTGGCGCGCAAGGAGGCCACCGATCTGCGCCATAAGGTGCACCTCCTAGCTCAAGAGAAAATTGAGCTGGAGAGCAAACTGGTCCCCTACCGTCTCAAGGTGGCTAGCCTGGAGGCGTCGATCAAAGCAGATGCAGCCAAGGTAGAAAACCTTGAGAAGAGGTCAGTAGATCGGGAGGTCCTCTTAGGGAAAGTCGAGAAAGAGAGGGATGACACCATGGTTAAGCTTGCCGAGGCCAAAAAGGAGAATGAAAGGATCGCCGCAGAGCTGGCCCAGGCGCAGGCGGAAAACAAGAAGGTTACTGAAGACCTCCTTCAAGCTCGTGAGACAACTGAAGAACTAAAGAAACGAGCTGATGAGTTGGAACAGCAGACCGAGGGGCTCAAAAAGCAAACTGAAGAGCTCGAGCTGAGCTCCGCCCAAATCCTCGCTGCTGGGTTTGACGCCGCCCTGGAGCAATTTGCCTGCCAGTACCCTGATCTGGACCTCTCAATGGTGTCACTAAACAACGAAGTGGTGGATGGGAAGTTCGTTCCTTCTGAAGATTAGCTGCTTCCCTCCATCACTTATTCATCTGTCTTTCTCTTGCACAACTTACTTGTAATAATTTTTCCCTTTTTGGTATATGTATTTCGAACTGATACCACTGTGTTATGAAGTTTTTCTGCTTCTTCTTACAATTTCTCTGTTTGCCTTATCTCTTCTTGTACAAATTGCTTAAACGAAATTGACTTAGCAATTCTGCGAGCGCAACTGTTTACTAACTGCTTCAATCTATCAACTTTCGAACGGTAGCATTCTAATAACTGGTAAACTTTAAAGCAGCGAACTTCATCATAAAACTACTCACTAAACAACAAGTTTCAGTTCAATTGACAGCCTAAGGCATAGTTCACCTGATCTGCCCCATCAAATGGGCCCTTACTTATGCCATCGCTCGAATGTCTTCTGATCGCCAGAGGGTCTTGGCGATGCATGCTTCCTCTTGCCTTCACAACTTGGCCATTGTTCCCTCATCTGGGGGTAGAGGCGCCTTTCGGATCCTTCTCTACCTCCCTGAACTTCAGAACAAGGAACCGGGTGGCTGGGCGTTCTCTTCGAACCTACCTTAGCCACCCTCTGAACTTCTTCCATGCTTTACACCATACCTGAACTCGTTCAAGACGAGAAGGGTTTTATCTTGCCTGAACTCGCTCGGCGGCGAGAAGGTCTTTAAGTCGCCTGAACTCACTCGACGGCGAGAAGGTCTTTAACTCGTGCCTCTACATTGCCCGGGCTACATCTTCTCTCCCCTGGAGGCACTGAGGACTTTTTCTCTTTCTCGCCTGCACTCGCTCGACGGCGAGGAGGTCTTTCATCCCGTGCCTCTACGTTGCCCCAGAGGCTACATCTTCTCCCCCCTGGAGGCACTGAGGACTTTTACTCTTTCTTGCCTCAGAACGCGCGAGGGCGTTGAGGTCTTTTAAACTGGTGCCTCTGATCGCCGAAAGATGATGAGGACTTTTAAAACTTTAACTGATGCTGCTAATCGCCGAAAAGCGATAGGGACTTAAAACCTTTTAGAAAGCATGCAACATAACTTCAACTCGCCTTAAATCACATATAAGTGACAAGGTCTTTCTTCAAAACTTTCGGAAAAACAACAAGCATGCAATCTAAAACACTTTAAACTTTGAAAACTCTTCTTTATTGGGCGGCCTCATTAAAAACCCTCCTTAGGGAAAAAAGAGTGCCCCCTTCAAACTGTTTTAACAGAAACATTGCAAAGCTCTTCGTGTTTGTTTTTACTTACAAAGTTTTTAACTGTAATATAACTTGAGGTGTGTGGCGTTCCAAGTGCGAGGAATCGCCCCTCCTTCCAACGTTTCTAAACGGTAGGCGCCGTTCCCGAGCACCTCGGTTATCCTGAACGGTCCCGTCCACTTAGGCGACAACTTGTTCTCCATCTCATACTGGTGGGCCTTCCTCATCACCAGGTCGCCTTCTTTAAACTGCCTTGGCATCACCTTCGAGTTATACCTTCGTTCAATCCTTCTTTTTACTGCCTCAGCCTTTACTCTCGCGTCCTCCCTGACCTCATCCAGCAAATCCAGATTCAGCCTTCTTTCCTCATTCGAGTCTTCCGCTACAAAGTTCTGGAATCTCGGCGAGCTCTCTTGGATTTCCACTGGAATCATCGCGTCGCATCCATAGACCAGGCTAAACGGGGTCTCATGGGTTCCTGAATGCTCGGTGGTGTGGTACGCCCAAACTATACGGGGTACCTCCTCAGCCCAACTTCCTTTGGCTTTCTCTAGCCTTCTCTTCAAACCTCTCAGCAATACCCGATTGGCTGACTCTACTTGGCCATTCGTCTGAGGGTGCTCGACGGATGCAAATACCTGTTGAATTCCCACCCCTTCGTACAGTTTCTTCAATAGGTGGCTTGCAAACTGAATTCCGTTATCTGACACCAGGCGCTTGGGCACACCAAACCGGCACACGATGTTCTTCCACACAAAGCTCTCGATCTTGTGCGCGGTGATCTGGGCCACTAGTTCTGCTTCGATCCACTTGGTGAAATATTCAATTGCCACCACCAAGTACTTCATCTGCCTGATCGCCAACGGAAAAGGTCCCAGAATGTCGATCCCCCATGTATGGAACGGCCAAGGGCTGCAAATCGACTTCAACTCCTCGGGAGGCGCCTGATGCCAATCGGCGTGCTGCTGACATTGCTTACAACACTGTGCATACTTCTTGTAGTCCTCCCTCATTGTAGGCCAATAGTAACCTGCACGGAGGGTTCTTGCGGCCAGAGCTCGACCCCCGACGTGGCTTCCACATATCCCTTCATGGAGCTCAGCCATGATTCTTGTACATTTCTCTCCGTGCACACATTCCAGGAGTGGGTGTGTGAACCCAAACCTATACAATTCGTCGTCAATCATTGTGAACTTGCTAGAATTCTTCTTTATCTTCCTAGCTTCCGTCGGATCTAACGGGAGAAGGCCATCTGCCAGGCATCGCTTGTACTGTGTTACCCAGGTGTCTGGCTCATGAGTAGTGCAGACCTGTGCCACGTTTACCTTCTCCTCCCGACATACTCTTATTCTCGGCGATCTCAAGGTCTCCTGGGTTAAAGACCTGTGACTCCTCGCCGCTTTCTCCGTCGATTTGCTTATCTGAAGAACCAGGTGATCTGCAACAAATGCTCTGGGTGTCTTCAGAGTTTCTTGGATCACCGTCCTCTGCCTACCCCCCTTGCCTGAACTGGCGAGCTTAGCTAGCAAGTCAGCTCGGGCCTTCTGCTCTCTGGGCACATGCACCACTTCAAAGGAGACAAAGGAACTCTTCAACTCCTGTACATACTCCAGGTAAGCCGCCATTTGTGGATCCTTGGCCTGGAACTCGCCTGTTACTTGTCCTGTGACTAATAGCGAGTCACTCTTAGCCATTAGCACCCTGGCTCCCATCTCCTTGGCCAGCAAGATTCCGGCGATCAGCGCCTCATACTCTGCTTGGTTGTTGCTGGCCTTGAAGGCAAACCTCAGGGACTGCTCAATCAGCACACCATTGGGCCCTTCCAAGATTACTCCAGCACCGCTACCCTGCTGGTTCGACGATCCGTCCACCGAAAGCACCCAACAAAAGTCATTCCCCTCAACTCGTGTTGCTTCTGACGAGAGCTCGACCACGAAATCTGCGAAAATCTGCCCCTTGATCGGACCTCGGGGCTCATACTTGATATCGAACTCCGACAGCTCCACCGCCCACTTCACCATCCTCCCAGCTACATCGGGCTTCTTCAGAACCTTCTGGATGGGCAAGTCGGTCATCACTAGTATTGTGAAGCTGTGGAAATAGTGGCGTAACCTTCTCGCCGAGAAAACTACTGCCAGTGCAGCTTTCTCCAAGGCCTGATATCTCACTTCGGGGCCCTGCAGCACCTTGCTGACGAAATAAATAGGCTTCTGAGCCTGGTCCTGGTCTTGGGCGAGCACCGCACTTACTGTCCTCTAAGTTACAGCAAAATACAACCTGAGAGGGGTCCCCACCAACGGTTTGCACAGAACCGGCGGGCTCGACAGGTACTCTTTAAGCTTGACGAAGGCCTCTTCACACTCCTTCGTCCAGGAAAACTTGTTGTTCCGCCTTAAACACTGGAAATACGGATGGCCCTTCTCCCCGCTGGCTGACATGAAACGAGACAGGGCGGCCATCCGACCTGTAAGTTGCTGCACTTCCTTCACGGTAGTCGGGCTCCTCATCGCCAAGATGGCAGCACACTTATCAGGATTGGCTTCTATTCCTCTTTCAGTCAAGAGAAATCCCAAAAACTTGCCCGCCTCCACGCCAGAGATGCACTTCTTGGGATTCATCTTTAACCTGAACTTGGTGATCGTAGTGAACAACTCTTCCAAGTCCGCAACATGCTTGTTCTTCTCCGGCGAGGTCACGACCATGTCATCCACGTATGCTTGCACATTTCTTCCCAGCATTGGTGTAAGTACCCGATCCATCAACCTCTGGTACGTGGCCCCTGCGTTCTTCAGCCCAAAAGGCATCACCTTGTAGCAGTAGCACGTTCTCTCGGTCATGAAGGCGGTCTTCTCTTCATCCATGGGATGCATCTTTATCTGGTTGTACCCCGAGAAGGCATCCAGAAAACTCAGCAACTTACACCCTGCAGCACTGTCAACCAGGGCGTCTATGCTTGGTAAAGGATACGAATCCTTTGGGCAAGCCTTGTTCAGATCAGTGAAATCGACGCACATGCGCCACTTTCCATTGCTCTTCTTCACCAGCACGACATTGGCTAGCCACTCAGGGTACTGGACCTCCCTGATATGGCCTGCAGCGAGGAGCTTCTGGGTTTCATCCCTGATCGCCTGTCTTCTCTCCTCGTTGAATTTCCTTCTTCTCTGTCGCACTGGTCTGACCTGGTTGTCCATTGCTAGATGATGGCACAAGAAGTCGGGGTCAATTCCTGGCATGTCTGAAGCAGACCATGCGAAAGCATCCAGATTTCGCTCTATCACCTTGGCGATCTGGTCCTGGAGCTCAGCCTCCAGAGATCTTCCCAGCTTGAAGACCTTTCCCCCGATCTCCCTCTCGAGCCACTGCTCGACGGGTTTTGGTCTGGTTTCTCTGGCGATCACCGCCCTGGCGATTCCCAGCTCCCTCGCTTCCTCGGGGCGGTTCCTCGCCTCTTTCTCTCGATCGGCGTTCTCCTCCCTCAACTCAGCATCCACCATCACCACGCCGCTTCCGGCGGTCTCCTCTATTACCGTCGGCCTGGGCTTCATACCGGGAGGCGGGGTGGTTGTCACGTAACTCACTGACCTCTTGTTTTTCAGGCTATTTTCATAGCACTTCTTTGCTTCTTTCTGGTCGGATTTGATGGTGATCACCACCCCCTCCATAGATGGCAACTTCACCTTCATGTGCCTAGTCGAGGGTATCGCGCCTATTCTGTTGAGCGTGGGTCTTCCCAACAGAATGTTGTATGTTGAAGGAGCGTTCACGACGAGGTACTTGATTTTCTCCGTTCTCGAGCCCGCCTCATCCGTGAACGTAGTTCTCACCTCTATATACCCCCTGACCTCCACCTGATCGCCAGCGAAGCCATACAAACACCCTCCGTAGGGCCTCAACTGGTCAAGGGGCAACTGCAATTGTGTGAAAGTCGGCCAGAACATCACATCTGCCGAGCTTCCTTGGTCCACCAGTACTCTGTGGACCTTCCTTCCCGCCGTAACAAGCGAGATGACTATTGGATCGTTGTCATGAGGCACAACGTCCCTGAGATCTTCCCTTGTGAACGTGATGTCCACGTCTGGTGAGTGGTCCTCGAACATGTCCACCGTCATCACAGACCTCGCATACTTCTTCCTCTGTGACGCGGTGCATCCACCACCCGAGAAACCTCCTGCAATGGTGTGGATCTCTCCGTGAGTAGGCATCTCGTGTTGCTGAGCCTCACCACCTGCGGGCTGGGAGCTCGACGCGCCCCCCGTCCTTTTATCCAGCAAGTAATCATTTAGGAACCCGCTCTTGACCAGGTCGTCGAGCTGGTATCCTAAAGCCAAACATGAGCCCACGGTGTGGCCAAAGCCCTGGTGGAATTCGCACCAGGCGTCTGGCTTTGGTCCCAACACCTTGTCGCCCACCTTCTCGGCGCCTTCAGCCTGGCTGCTATATTGGGAATGGCGATCAGGTCCGCCAACCCCATAACAAACTTATGCTTCGGCGGGCGATTGTACTCTCGACGTGCTAGTTGAGGGCGCCCCGGGCCCCTACCCTTGTTTTTCCTTGGATCATAAGGATGCCAAGTTCTCTGATCCCTCTTGGCTACCGCTGTCTCCAGCACCCTCTGTGGCTGGCTCCTGGTCTAGGCACGTGGCCTAGCGGGGGCCACGCTTCCCCTCTTCTCGGTGACCTCACTTTCATCGGCGATGTGGGCCACTGCAAGTCGCCTAACCTCAGCAAACGTGGCGGGGTGAGCCCTGATCAACGCCTCGCAGAAGGGTCCCGGCAGCACGCCCTTCTTGAATGCGTAGACCAACATCTCTTCGTCCTTGGCCGGCGAGCGGACCATCTGCGCCCCAAAACGATTCAAGTAGTCCCTGAGGGACTCTCCATGGTATTGCCTTATGTCGAACAGATCATAAGACACCCTAGGCGGCGCCTTGTTCACTATGTACTGCTCGACGAAGATCTTCGAAAACTGTTGGAAATTTGTTATGTGACCTGTAGGCAGGCTCACAAACCACTCCAGCGCCGTCCCCTGGAGTGTGCTCACAAACATCTTGCAATACACAGCATCCGATCCTTCTGACAGCATCATCTGCATGTGAAACGTGGTGAGATGTGCCTCAGGATCCTCCACGCCGGTAAAAGCGGCTTTCACAGGTACTACACTCGCAGGAATAGGCGTGCCTGTAATCGCCTGAGCGAAAGGCATGGGGAAAACGCGAGGCGGTGTTGACGGCGCGACCTCTTCAGCGACTGGGCGCCCCTGCTGCTCCTGGAGAGCTTGGCGCAATTCCTCAGTAACTCTGCTAAGCTCTTCATTCCTGGCCTGAGAGGCGACCAGGTCCTCGTGCATTTTTGCCTGCTCTATGCGCGAGTCTTCCACATTCGCCTGCAGCGAACGCATGATTTCCACCATTTGCGCCATAGTCATGGCGCCTTCAGCAGCAATGGGCGCAACTGGACTTGAACGGTTGCTTCTCATCTTTCTCATGAAAACTTGACAGATCACAAAGAGCAATGAACAGCACCTTCTTCAGCGACGATCGATTCAGCGATCAATCGGTCAGAGCTTCGCAAAACTCTGAAGAACTTCAAGAACACAACCTCAACAGCAAACCTTCGCAGAAACTCACGACTCCACCACAAACCACCGTTTCTTCCACGAAAATCCAAACGAGCAGTGAAACTTAGATCTCACTGATTAAAACTTGCGTAAGCAGCGAAAAACCTCACCTCACCGAACAAGAACTCAAACGAACGGTGTAAAACACGAAACTACCGAACAAAGCTTAGATGAGCGGCAAAAAATGGTTGCACCAGCACACAACCACACAGAAACTGCAGAAACTTCCAAGAACTCACGTTGTAGATGGGAACAGGTTTTACACGGCCCCACGGTGGGCGCCTGATGATCCTGCCTATTGACCGGGACGCAAGAACCTTGCCTCGTCAAACCTGGATCGACTTCTGCGCCGTGTTAGCCTCCGTCCTTCGCCGTGATTCACCTCAAGAACCTGCAAAAGACAGAACGGCGCCGCTGCGGCCGATCACGCTCCGACGCCCAAGTCAGTGACTGAACCACCAAATACTAAGAGAAAACTCAAGAACTCTAAGGAACCGTTCAAAATTCTCTCTCCGCGTACTCAAAACTCGCAAGCGTAAAGAAGTAATCTAAACGTGCGTACCTCAGAAGTTCGTTCGAATCTCTTATATACCTGCGCACTTTCTCTCTCCAGACAGTTACACATCGGACACGTGGCTCGCATCCAGCTGTACACGTGTCACCATCTGGAGCATCCTTGACTTGGGCGCCACTTCTTACTCTTCAGGTTTTTCGGCTAAGTTACTCATGTATGACACAACTCAGTGCATAGCTGCCTTGGAGCGTGATCTCTTCTGAGTGGTGAGATCGGGTACCTTCGTATACACCTTCCCTGTGGTCTCGCCGGCCACCTTCACGATCTACTTTACTTGCTTCACCGTGTATGTTCAGGTAAGCTATCTCCCGAGCTCATCCTCTGGCCAGCTGGGTAATGACTATCTGACTTCATCTTCGGCGATGTCCTTGTTTCGGCGATCTCTAATCACTTGGTCGCCTGGGTTCACATCTGGCGACTTCATCTCAAACCCGGTGACCGCCGGTTTAGGTATGCTAGAGATCGGAGCACGCCAACTTAATAACTGGCGACTACACGAGCCTCCCGACTTCCTTCCCTTCTGCCAGCCAGGTGTCCCGTTCAACACGCCTATATGATAGCTCGATGCCACGTCATCACTTCCGACTACCAGGGCGGTACAACAATTATTTCTCCTACTTCACTAAGCCATTGTAATTTGTAGGGCTTTGTATGAGAGATAGTAGGCAATCCAAGCTTATCTACTACTCTTGTACTAGCCACATTTGCACAACTACCCCCATCCACTATCAAGGAACAAATATTGTTTTGAATAAGACATCTTGTATGGAAAATATTTTCCCTTTGACTTTCATCAAAAGGTTGTGAAACTTGTCCAAGAAGTCTTCTCACAACTAACAAGTGATGAGAATCAACTAAAGGTGGCTTTTTATAATGAAGAACAAGATCATTCGCCTTCACATTTAAAGTTTTTCTTGTTAATCTTTGCAAAAGATAAAGCCCAAGCCCAAGCCCAAGCCCAAGAAGGCCAAAGCCCACAAAAGCCCAAAGACCATCCCATGAAGGGCAAGGCCAAGTTTTAAATAAATATTGTTTAGAAAGGTGCTTAGAGGGAAACATTAGAAACCTCTATTGTTAAAGCATCTTTTAGTCTTTAGTTAAGAGTCTTAGGGGGGGTGTATTAGTAGATAGGTGTAGGAGTAAATAAGGAGGTGCCAAAGTGAGAGAAAGGATCACACCTTCCTCATGCCTTGTTTTAGGCGCAAATTCTAGAAGCTTTTTGGGAGGGAGTTTTTTTGAATTTGTGTAGCTTACATTTCAGCACCTTAGGCTATAAATAGAGGTGCTCTCTTTGTAAAATTGAGATTGGAATTAATCTAAGAAAACTCTACTCAAATTTTGAGTGACCTTTGGAGAGCTTTTGGAGCCTTCTTCTCTAGTCTTATCTTGATGGATCATTGGAGTCCTCAAGTGGCGGCATCATTCTCATCTCGGAGCATCCATACTTCTAGTGGCGTGATCATCCAACCTATCTTCCATCTTCATGAGCATTCTCTTCTCCTTCCTTTCTTCTTCTTCAATTTGTTCATGTTGCCTTGTGATTTGAGTTGTTGTTGTTTCGGTTCCTCTAATTTTCCAGCACCTATTTTCTGTTTGTTTCTTAATTCTGTTCGGTACTTTTGTTTTTGATTCAATTCTGTTCGGTCTCTTCTATTTATTTTTCCTTTGTTGATTCAATTTGACAATATTTGGTTCATCCAAATGAGTTTGGGATTTGGTACTTGTTATTGGTGAGTTCTTGATTTTAGAACCATGATCCAACTTCTAAGAAAGTGCCTCTATATTTTCCAGCTCAAGGTGATTCCTCAAAGTGTCAAGAATCTTGTTCTATGTGGCTATTGGAATCACATCAACAAGTCCCCTTCAAGTGGACATTCGCTCTCTTCCTCACTAGATGCATGAGAATGCAATGAATGCTTAGGAGAATCCGAATCATGCTCACTACAATGCCCTCATGCATGTACATACTTCGTTTGGAAGGACAATTTGCAGCTATATGACCATAACCCATACATTTAAAGCATTTAGTATTGGATGTTCTAGTGGGAGACTTAGGTCTAGAAGTAGATGGCTTAGTTTCCTTGGGTTTGAAAGAAGAATATTTGGAAGGATGTTTAGAAAAAGAAGTTTTGTTTCTCCAAGACTTGGAGTAGTATCCATCATTGGAAGCATTTTTGAAAGAGTTTTTCTTAGCAAGTTGGGCTTCCACCTTCATTGCAAGATGAACTAAAGAGCCCAATGATGAATACTCTTGTAACTCAACAATGTCTTGAATATCCTTCCTAAGACCACTCACAAACCTAGCAATCATAGCTTCCTCACTTTCTTCTAATTCAGTTTTAAGCACAAGCGTCTCAAGCTCCTTATAATATTCATCCACATTTAGTGTGCCTTGTTGAAACCGTTGGAGTCTCAACATGAGGTCTTTCCTAAAATGTGGGGGCACAAACCGTTGGAGTCTCAACATGCTCTCAGTTAAAGTTTTAAAGTCCCCATCGCTTTTCGGTGATCGGCGGCACAACTAAAGTTTTAAAGTCCTCATCGTCTTTCGGCGATCGGAGGCACCAGCGACGATTAAAAGACCTCAACGCCCTCGCGCGTCCTGAGGCGAGAAAGAGATTAAAGTCCTCCTCGACTTTGTGCGAGTGCAGGCGAGAACAAGTTAAAAGTCCTCAGGCAAGACAAAGACCTTCTCGCCGTCGAGCGAGTTCAGGCAAGATAAAGACCTTCTCGCTGTCGAGCGAGTTCAGGCAAGATAAAGACCTTCTCGCCGTCGAGCGAGTTCAAGCAAGATAAAGACCTTCTCGCCGTCGAGCGAGTTCAGGCAAGATAAAATCCTTCTCGTCTCGAACGAGTTCAGGTATGGTGAAAAGGGTGGAAGAAGTTTAAAGGATGGCTAAGGTAGGTTCAAAGAGAACGCCTAGCCATCCGGCTTATTGTTCTGAAACTTAGGGAGGTAGAGAAGGATCCGAAAGGCGCCTCTACCCCCAGATGAGGGAACAATAGCCAAGTTATGAAGGCAAAATGAAGCTTACATCGCCAGGACCCTATGGCGATCAGAAGAAGTCCAGGCGATGGCAAGAGTAAGGGCCCATTTTGATGGAGCAGATCAGGTGAACTATGTCTTAAACTATCAGTTGGATTGAAACTTGCTGTTTAGTAAGTAGTTTCGCGCTGAAGTTCGTTGCCTTAAGTTCACAAGTTGTTAAAATGCCATCGTTCGAAAGTTGATAGTTTGATCGAGTTTGAAGCAGTAAGTAAATGGTAGAATCGCTAAGTTAATTTGTTTAAGCGGTCTCTTCAAGGAGAAGCAAAGCAAACAGAGAGGCTATATGTAGAAGCAGAAAAATTTATAATAAAGACGGTATCAGTTCGAATACAAAGGAAAGAAAATTACAAGTAAAGATCGTGCAAAAGGAGATAGGCAAATAAATGATGGAGGGAAGTGGCTAATCTTCTGAAGGAACGATCTTCCCATCCACCACTTCGTTGCAAATCGACACCATGGAGAGGTCGAGCTCGGGGTACTAGCAGGCGACTTGCTCCAGGGCGGCATCGAATCCGGCGGCGAGAACTTGGGCGGAGCTCAGTTCAAGCTCTTCGTTTTGCTGTTTGAGCCCCTCGGTTTGCTGCTTCAGCTCGTCAGCTCGCTTCTTCAGTTCTTCAGTTTCCCTAAGAGTCTGAGCGAGGTCATCAGCAACCTTCTTGCCTTCGCCCCGCGCCTGGGCCAGCTCTGCCGCAATCTTTTCATTTTCCTCTCGAGCCTTGGCGAGCTCGTCCACGGCGTCGTCCCTCTCCCTCTCAACCCTTTCAAGGAGAACCTCCCGATCAGCCGATCTCTTCTCAAGGTTCTCCACCTTGGTTGCATCCGCTTTCATCGATGCCTCCAAGTTGGCCACCTTGAGCCTGTAAGGCACCAGCTTGCTCTCCAACTCGATTTTCTCTTGAGCTAAGAGATGCAACTTTTGGCGCAAATCGGAGGCCTCCTTGCGCGCAACCCTCAGCTCGGCACTCATGGCATCCTCCACCCTTGAGTGATCGATCTCCGCCATCATGAGGTTGCAGGATAGCTTTTCCGCCTCGATCCTTATCAAGCGATTCTCCTCTTGAAGTGTGGAGATATCGCCCTGAAGTTTTTTGCTGGAGCTCTCCACAGCTTTTGTTATGATTGAGGGGAGGTCCTCTGCCATCATTTTGAGTTTAGCTGCGAAGGGCCCCCAGATTTCTCTGACCGCGAGGGGAAGGCTTGCAGCTGCTGTCGGTGGGGGTGCTAAAGGAGCCTGGTGCTGACTCTCACCACCACCCTCTTGAATTGGTTGAAGAGGTTGGGCTTCCTGGCGTAGTGGTGAAGAGGGGGACTCGGTTATGAGTATTGGTGAGTCGTGAGCGCCTTCATCACCACCTGGTGCAGCTTCAGCGATTGAGGCAGTTGAAGGAGGACCCTCTCCAGCAGATACGAATGCCGTGGAGGCACTAGGAGGGTTCTCCATGAAGTTAGGCTCGTTGCCTTCAACAGCAGGAAGCGCAGCTGCCAAGGGTACTGCTTGGACCGGCGGTGTTGGAGCTGGGGGAGAGGGCGAAGTTGATGTTGGGAGAGCGGGTGGAGAAGAAGGTGCCACCCTCTTCCTTTTGGTGACAAGGCCGTCCTCAGTCGCCTCATCATCCTCTTCTTCATCTTCTTGGACCACTTGAGGAGTTTTCCTCTTTGGTTTCCTCAAGATGAGTTTCTTTCATTGAGGGGCGGGCAGTGCCTCGGGAGGAGCTGGGCCTTGAGGGGGCGATCTCCCCTGGGCAGCGGCGATCTCCACCACCGAGTTAGGCACAGTTTGAGAACCCGAGGCCAGTTTGTGGGTTCGGGCGAGCGCCCTCAGTTCAGCTAACTTGCCTTTGCCCAACATGAGATCTGCACAGTGCAAAAATATACAAGTAAGCGCGAAGGCAAAGGTGAAATATACGAGTATGTGTGCGAAGGATATAAAAAAAGTGGTGCATGAAATAAAAACCAAGCCCAGTGCGCAACAAGCAGGACGCCCAATAAACACAAGACGAGAACCTAAATGTGAAGGTAAGTACTAACCTCTGTGAGCTTCGAGTTGGTCCTCGAGGAACTCGAAGGAGATTATTGCGGAGGTGGGAAAGGTGATGTTAACAGCCGCTACGCTCTTCCAGAAAAGGCATAGGTCCCTGTCCAACTCGCCCATGTTGTCAGGACTTCTTGGCCTTCTGAAGTTCTCTTTGGAGTCCTTACTTCCCTTGTTTACCCAGTACAAGGGAAAGCCATCGAGCAGCGAAGGGTCTTGAGCGTTTTGGCGCACTTGGACGAACTTTCCCTTCCAATCTTTGTAAGATTGCTGGAAGATAGAGAGGATCGATCTCCCAGCAATCCCGTTTAACTCACCCAGGGGCGGTCTCCAGGATTCTTGGCCTCGAACAGGAAAAGGAAGACATCTACTGAGGCCGGTAGTCCCAAATGCGCACACATGATCTGGAATGCCCGCACGAATGCCCAACTGTTGGGATGGAGCTGGGCAGCGGCGATGTTGAGCTCGGTTAATAATTCCCGTTCAAAACGGGTGAAGGGAAGCCTGAGTTTCACTTTCTTGAAAAGGGTGGTATAAATGAAGCAGAACAACTCGCCGTTGCTCCCCTTGTCATCCGCGCAAATTGCCACGTCGGGAGGGCAAGGCAGCACCATTAGCTTGTCGTCGTTCTCCTTGTGGAATGAGAGGTCGGGTTCGTCCCCTTTCTTCAGCCGTAGCACCGCCAACGCAGAGTTTACTGAAGAGGTCTCCTTCAGCAAAGTTGGGGTGGCCCACGGGTAGAGTTTCTTGTAGTCTGGAGTGGGAATGGGGGCTCCTTCGGCGATTGGTGGAGTTGCCTGAGCAAGGTTGGGACGAGAGGTTGCAGGCCTCTCAGCCTGGGAAGAGGGAGCACCAGATGCTCGCGGTAGGTTATGCGCTTGGGATGGAGGGTTTCGTGATGAAGGAGGAGGATTCGCGGTGGTTTTTGTACAAGCCATCGCGGGAACTGCAAAGGAAAAAGAAAAAAAAGAAAGATGAACGAAGGTTGTAAAGATCGACTCGATTGTGGACGAAGGATGAAAAACGAACGAACGAGAGTTCGTTGTGATGAAAGTAATGGAAGACGAAGCCCTAAGTTACGAAAAGGGAGAAGAAGAAGAAACAACCCACAGCGTATGCACCAGACAGATAAAGGATGATGCGAATCGGTTAAAATGCAGCAAGTATCAACAAAAGAAGTAAAAGAGGTACCTTTCGATGATCAGATGAGCGTTGAAGGGAGTTGGAGATTGAGGGAGCTGAGAAGTGTTGTGGGTTTGCAGAGAAAACTCAGAGCGTTTTGAGAAGGCAGAGAGATGATGAAATAGTAAAAATGAAAGGGTTTAAGGGTTTTTCAAACGTTTTTGGAAGCGCAAACGGCAGCTGAAAATGACCGTTGATGAGGCCACGTGTCGAGCGATTGGAAAAAGGTGTTTGGTGGAGCGTCAGGAAAGCAGAGGGTACGAACGTTTGGAATTCTGCGCCAGCGCCACGTAGATCGGCAGTGACGTGACCTCTTAGTCTTTTCGCTGGACAAGTCTTCGCTTAAGACTGGGGGGCTTGTGTACCGCCCAGGTAGTCGGAAGTGATGACGTGGCAGCAAGCTATTATGTAGGCGTGTTGAGCAGGGCTCCTGACTGGCAGAAGGGAAGGAAGTCGGGGGGCTCGTGTAGTCGCTAGACCTTAAGTTGGCGTGCTCCGATCTCTAGCATACCTAAACCGGCGGTCACCAGGTTTGTGATGAAGTCGCCGGATGCAAACCTAGACGACCAAGTGATCGGAGATCGCCGAAAGGAGGACATCGCCGAAGGATCAGGGAGGTTTGTTCCAGGCTTTCGAAGCAGAGGATGAAATCGTCAGATGGTCATTCCCTAGCTAGCCAGAGGTTGAGGTCGAACAACAGCTTACCCGAGCATGCACGATGAAGCAAATAAAGTAGATCATGAAGGCGGCCGGCGAGACCACAGGGAAGGTGTGTATGAAGGCACCCGTACTCGCCACGCAGAAGAGATCACGCTCCAAGGCAGTTATGCGCTGAGTTGTTTCCTGCATAAGTAACTTAGCTGAAAGCCTGAAGAGTAAGAAGTGACGCCCAAGTCAAGGATGCTCCAGATGGTGACACGTGTACAGCTGGATACAAGCCACGTGTCCAGATGTGTAACTGTCAGGAGAGAGAAAATGCACAGGTATATAAGGAATCCTAACGAACTTCTGAGGTACGCGCGTTTTAGAATACTTCTTTACGCTTGTGAGAACTTGAGTACGCTGAGAGAGAATTTTGCACGGTTCCTGAAAGTTCTTAGTTTTCTCTTAGTATTTTGGTGGTTCGGTCGCTGACTTGGGCGTCGGAGCGTGATCGGCCGCAGCGGCGCCGTTCTGTCTTTTGCAGGTTCTTGAGGTGAATCAAAGCGAAGGACGGAAGCTAACACGGCGCAAAGTCGATCCAGATTCGACGAGGCAAGGCTCTTGCGTCTTGGTCAACAGGTAGGATCAAGAGTCACCAATCACTGACCGGTTTACTAACTCCCTCAGGCCACTCTCGTGCACGATTCTACCGGCGAGCAGCTCCTGTTTCTCTGAGATATGATCATGCGAGGTCCATGCGTAACACTCTCGCTGGGAATCTCAGTCCCAATTTAACTGCGTGTAACACGAAACCCCGATGACCATGCACCTGATGACTGATCGGTGCTCTATTGCTTCTCACGTTCTCCCCCCCAGGTGTTTATCTTGGAACTGATCTGTCGGTGGCCACTCGGTTACTGACCACCGATCACCGTTCGGGGTGATCTCCTCCCTGATTTCTCTGCCACCTGATCCACGTGTGACCCTGCGAGTGGTCCACGTGGTTATCTGCTGCTGACGTCATCGACTACTGATGACCGACCGGATCAGGCTCCAAGTGTCTAGAAGCCTCACCTTAGGAATCGTCTAGTTTAAAGCTTTTTAGTTAGCAATCTTTCATTTGTGCTCAGTAATTGTCGGCTAATCAGCTTTTCGACAATACAGTATCAAATTTGCTTATGTATCTCCTTGAAAGACCCTACATTTCTTTTGATTGAACATGTACTTTTCCAAGTTTATAAAGGATGGAGGATGTTCAACCAATTCATTTGGACTTCTTTTGTCTATATTTAAAGCAATATATTTTCTCACCATGAAAACTATCTTTTATTTGATAAAAAATAATGAGAGAAAAAAAGATAATAATTATTTTCGTTTTACTTGATTGAAAAAATTAAATAAAAATAATAATGTATATTAGAAAATTTACCTTGTCGAATGATACAGATAAAAATTACAGTATATAAGGTAGGATAAATTTACCTCATGAATTGATTCATTTGATTTCAAGTCAATTTGAAATTTTTAAATTAAAGTTAAAGTTAACTTTCCAATAATAATGAAATAAATATTTTAAAGCCTAAAATATTAAAATAAACATTTTAAAAAATATATTATATCTATATTTTTAAAACTATTGCAATGGAACATTAGTCAATACTATTGTCTATTTAATATTTTAGTTAAAAATTTAAAATGAAGTTTTAAAAAATATAAATATTAGACTGGGATTTTTCAAACCAAACATACCAAAACGCAAAAAATGATAGACTAAAAAAACATTTAATTATAAAAAAAAATATTGTAAAATTACCACGGGAGAAATTATTTATTTATCAAATTGGCCCCTAGAAAGCAAAAGAACTTCTGGGAAACATTTTTTAGTTCTTGCTTTCTAATTTGCAAAACAGATCTTTGAAAACTTATTTTTTTGCTTTATCAATTTATTTAAAGTTAATAATTAGTACCAGTGAGAGTACGTGGAGTAGGAGCAAAAGTATGGAATCTAGTAAAAGAATTAGCAAAACTGAGAAAGAGGATCACTAGTTTTGATTTCAGACAATTAATGAAGGAAAATATAGGTAATATATTTTCCAAACATCTACCTAACAACAATACAATTGCTATCAACATCCTTGTTGTATAACAACATGGTACACCAATGATGGCTCTTCAAATAATTAGCTAACATATTTTCTCTCTGTTTCATTTTCTTGATCAGCACTGTCCACCTTCGCCCATCTGCTAATACGCTTTTGAGCAATGGTAACCTGCACAGAATGTTATGATTATGTTCAATTAAAGCATTTGGGTAAACAAAATCAAGAATTTATTCAGTAAGATCTCTTCACAAGAGAGCTTCTGCTGTAGATTTAACCATAAAACTTATTAAATAGGTTGAAAAGTGCTTATATTGATAAGTTCTTTATTTTCTTTTTCTGCAAGTACTTTAGAGATGTCTGCACTAGCCTTAAGCCAAATGCATACCTGCTCCTCCCAATTAGTTTTGTATGTGATTACAGTTAGCACTATTGTTTGAATGAAGGTTCCAAACAACATTCCAATCCAGATTCCCTGCAAAAGTGATAAAGTTTGTTCAATACATCAAGCAGCATAAACATGATTAATAGTTTGAAAGCAACAAAAATAAGTGAAAGAGCAGGTACCTTGACTTGCATGTCGAGAGCATTACCAAGTACAATACCTACAGGTATACCTATGATGTAATAACACCCCAGATTCACATAAGCTACAATGCTTTGCCACCCTGCTCCTATAGCCACTCCTGTTCAAATCACATATTAACTAGCTTCAGAAGTGTATATATATGTATGTATGTATGTTTGTACACACACATTGACACTGACAGATTAATTAGCTTTAGTAATTTTAAAGCAACAAGGATTCAAATCTTAAATCAGTTCAAGTAAGAGAGAGGAAATGGTGTAAAAAAATACCTGAGAGTACAGGTTGAACACTGTTTAGTAAAATAGAGATTGATAACAAAGGTGACAAATCCCCAACAGCCAAGGCCACGTCTTTATCTGAGGTGAATATGTAAGCAAGTCTTTCTCTGAAAAATAAGAAGAATAAGAACAGAAAGAATCCGATGATCAATGATGTGAGCACAGACACAACTATTGAGAACTTTGCAGCTTTGGCACTTCCTTTTCCAAGTTCATTTGCTACTCGAACACTGCAAAAACAAAGTTACAAGCCAAGTTTTCAGGGAAAACTACAACAGAAGAAAAATAAAATAAAATGGAAGGTCGAGGTTGATTACAACTGCAACATCAACGTTAGAAAGGAGAACAACGCCATTACCTTGCTGCAGCCATGAAACCGAGTGCTATCATCATTTCCCATCCATTGATGTTGAGACTGTAAACAATCAAATTTCATCATTAGTAGCAGGAAAGAGAAATTTTTTTCCATGAAGCTAATACCCCCAACAATATAAGGTAGAAACACAATATTTGAATTTTAGTACAAAAAAAAAATGTTCTAGTGCATTACCATATGGATAGAGCATCAATTGCAACCTCTGCATTTTTCATGTTACCGGTCAAAAGAACCAGTATGGTGTAGTACCAGAGCTCAAGACTGTAAAATATACAACAGAATGATGTTAGTTCACGATAAATAACATAGTAACAACTTAGATTCTCTAAGAAAAGTGTTTGGTTAACATCTTTCTTTCACATCCTTTTATTGCACTCTCAGTGTGAAATTTGACATCAATAGTAGAAGAGAGTCTGGCATTCAGAAAGTAAATTGAAATCATTAGATGAAAATAGTATCTTTCAAGTCTTAGATGCGTATTTTTAAGTCTGACTTACGACATTGCAAAGAACTGAGCCCACTTGAGAAGAAAGCTCACCATAGCATGGCACCAGCTGAAAGAGACATCTTGACAACAGGCCAGAGGTCTTTGAATGCGAGAGAGGAGAAACCTTTCCATGTATCAGAGCACCAACCACATGTGACAAATATGAGTTGACCAATGTTGGGAATCCAGAATGCCAAAATTGTTGAAACCATTGCACCAGGAATTCCCAGCTTGAAATTCATTGTCAAAAGCCAGGAGAGAAACAAATGAATCACTATCGAAAATGCTGCCAAGAATGCAATGATGACATTCTTGCTCTGAGATTGCAGGAAAGTCTGACAAGTGAATGAGACAATGAAAGCAAACACGATAGGAATTGACCAAACAGAAATGGTTCCTGCCACTTGTGCTATGCTCTCATCTTGGCCTAAGAGCATTAAAATTGGGCTTGTGAAGAAGAACACCGGAAGAAGACAGAGTGCAGTTAAGAACAAAACTATCCATGATCTCTGAAGATACACTCCCATCATGCTATATTCTTTTGCACCAAATGCTTGCCCACAAAGTGTTGACAATGCACTCGCCATCCCTAACTGCAATGCCATTATACAAACAAGAAATTCGAGTCATTGCAAGATTCATTGTTTTGTAATTGCAATTCTAATTTGGACACAAACCCAATACAGTGTAATAAAAAATATTTATATCTGCACACCGTATATAGGTTAAATAAAAATTAAATAAACGAAAAAATACACACACCTAGAAAGTAACCCGATTTTAAATACAGTGATAGTATATTTCACAAACTGCAGACCTTACAATCCATGTTTCTCGTGTTACCCTAGTTCAACCAATCCCAAGAATCCAAATCTAATTAATAACCAAAAATCAACGAAGGTGTTGAACTTTTAAACGATGAAACAGAGGAACTGATCTCTGTTTCTGAGTCACAATACAGTAGTACTGTTACATATAAAGTGACGTTCTTCTTCTATCAAGTACGGAACACCCTGTGTTTTAATGTTATAAAAATATAGATTAAATGAATAACATATTTCACCACCAACACGTATCTTCCTCTCTCCACTCCTATGCATGAAAAACTATCAAACAATATATATATATATATATATATATGAATACTTTATACACCTAAGAACAAAACAAAGAAACACATTCTCGGATGATACAACAAAAGCACCTAACTTTTTCAACTTTTTCCAATACCCATAATTAAAATAAAATAATATTGAAAGGGTTTGACGAAGAAGGAAAAACCGTACGAGAACACCATTGGCGAATCTAATGAGAACGGTGTAAACGAGAGCAAAAGCAGCCAATTCCCTTGAGCCAATATGGCCAATGAAGGATTGGCTTATAACATTGAGACCAAAGGTGGAGAACCTAGTGCATATGGCTGGTGCTGCCACTATCCACATCAACTTGCTCTCATTCCACACCCTCTTGGCCAATGATAACTCTTCTTCATCTTCATCGTTTCTCCTCTCCTTGCTCAACAGCTTCTGCCTTAGATCCCCCTCCATTCCTCAGCTTGCGACACAACCCAGAACTCTCTTCGTTCTGGTGAAAGAAAGAAAGAACGAATGAAAGGAAGGAAAAAGAGAAAGACAAAAACGTTCCAATGAGATTGAAGAAGCGTTGTTCAATTAATAACTCTGATGCTGACCTATGTCGGATTTACCCGTTCGCTGCTAAATACACAATCTATGAAAGAAAACGTGAACTCTTTTACTCCTCCATCTTTTTATGCTTATAATTTTATTTATTTTACGACTTCCTCCATTGTATCTATGTTGTTTTCAAAATTACGTTTAACATGTGATTATTTTCTTTTTCTCGTAGAAAAATATTATTTTCTGAAAAGTTGTCTCCAATCAAATCATATTTCTTATCACTCGCATCATCTCAGTAAAATTTTAGTTAAAAACAAAAATTCAATATTTCCATTACTATTTATAGTCAAATTACTCTCTCACTTATGTCTATTCATTTCATGGATGGATTACTCGAACTAAATAACTCACTCACGCTTGTTAATAATATAAACAAATTAATATAAATATTTTAATTTCAATAAAAAATAATTAAATATTAAATTGTTAATAAGAATATAAATGAAAAAATTAAATAATTTAATTGAAAATTAAATAAATAATAAATATATATAATAAAAAATAATGAATGTTGTAATAATTTTGAAAAGGATAATTAATGTTATATATGTCCACTTTTTTAGTTTTTGATTTTTCCAACTTTAAAATATTTAACAATAAGTTTGTTATAATATATTTAATTATGAAAAGGAAAAAAATATTTGTATTAAGATGTGTAGAAATTAGAGTTTTTTATATTTTTAATGAAAATGTATTATTTTTGTTCTTGGGCACTAGTTAAGATGATTTCAGAAAGTATTGACTATCGTGGAATAGTAGGTGCGAAATGAGAAACATGAAATCAGGAGTGATGTCATAGGTATGACTGGTGGCTTGGAAATACGTAACATGTTTCGTTATGTGTGTCTTTGTTCAATATGACACTTCGTTTTTGCTACCTCTTCTAATTATAGTATTAATTCATGGTAGAACAGGAAAAGGATATTTCTGGCTGAGTACTGATACACGTTGACATGGCAATTTGGTTACTGTGTTCGTCAAAATATTTCTGTTTTTCAATTTTCAGAAAAGACATTTTACGAGGGAAGATGGTCGAAAGAATAAAAGTGTGAAAATAGCTCCAGTCTAAATCATAAGAAGAAAGATTCTACTTTTTGTCTTTATCTTTCTCTGAACCGTTCCTTTTCGGTGGCATTGCGTTACCATTTTTATCCTTGGGTTCCAACAATTTTATTCTACTCTCTGCACCAAGTAACATAGTTTTTTTTTCCTTTTCTTGTTATTAGTATCTTTAACGGGAATATTTTATAATATTTTATATTTATTTAAATGTAATATTAAAATTTAAATTAATTAATAAATTATGTATATTTAAATAAATTTATTTTTCTAAAATGTAATATATTAAATTATGATCCTGCCAGTTGACCTAGCGCAAGAGCGTTGCCTCGTCACGATCCTCTTCACCAGCTTCACACCACGTGCCCTTCAAGTCCACACCACAAATAGGCTCTCTGAGAACCTGAAAAACACAAGGTGGCGCCTCTGCGGCCGGTGGCGCTCCGACGCTCAAGTAAGTTACACGAACACCCAAAAACTGAGAGAAAATATACTCTGTAGAACCGTACTAAAGTGCACACAACCCTAGCAATGAGCCGTAATGAAAAACCTACCTCTGCAAATTCTGTTAAGTTTACCTTTATAGCTAGGTTTTTTTTCTCTCCAGGCAGTTACGCTTTGGACGCGTGGCTCGCATCCAACCCTGCACGTGTCACCATCTGGGCTGGGGTCGTAGGTAGTACCCAGCCCTACACGTGTCACCATCTGAGCTAGGATAACCCGAGCGTCATTTCTCTATTGCATCCAACCCTACACGTGTTATCATCTGGGTTGGAGTAACAGGTAGCATCTAACCCTACACGTGTCGTCATCTGGGTTGGGGCAACTTGAATGTTATTTCTGTGTAGTAACCAGCCGCGCGGCTAAGTCCTCTACTTGAGGAGCAAGCTAGCACGCAATATACCCTAGAACACCACCTGACAAGGTGAGTATCGGGTGCAGCAAAGTGCGCCATCTTTGTGATATCGCTTGTCGCTAATGGCACCTTCCTCAACGCTGCGCCATGCATGTTCTAGCTGAGGAAACCTTGCCACCAACGAATGTCCACTCTGGGAATCCTGTCGCTGATGGGCAAGCTGTTCCCTTCAACTCACACGACCTTCACGCCCTATGTTGGCACAACAATCATCTTACTGAAATTATACGCTTGAACATACCCTTCTGAGCCTCTAGCAGCTTCGACTGAGTTTACTGGGAGATCCGGCGATGTGCTCCTCGCGGCGACGTCAGACCACCTGATCTCCCATTATCTAACACGTCGATGACACACAAACCCGGCGACAACCGACCACGTTCATTCTAGAACGCCAGTTCCATGAATCGGCGACTATGCTCACTCCTGAACCATTCGTTTCTCACTTGTCCACGTGTTCTGCTGAGCACGCCCCACATGGTCACGTGCCAGGCACGTCATCACAACCGATGACCAATTATTATATTAAAATCACAATATAGAAAAAAATTGAAGATTAATTAATATTTTAAAATACTTACAACACGATAAAATAAAATAAATAAATAATAGTTAACCAAACTGTACCGCCCTGGTAGTCGGAAGTGATGACGTGGCATCAAGCTACAGTATAGGCGTGTTGACGAGACGCCACGTTGGCAGAAGGGAAGGAAGTCGGGGGACTCGTGTAGTCGCCAGTTATTAAGTTGGCGTGCTCCGATCTCCAACATACCAGAACTGGCGATCACCGGGTTAAAGATGAAGTCGCCAGATGTAAACTCAGGCGACCAAGTGATTGGAGATCGCCGGAGCAAGCACATCGCCGAAGATGAAGGTGGTGCAGATTATGAAGGCGGCCGGCGAGACCACAGGGAAGGTGTACGAAGGCACCCTAACTCGCCAGTTCTAGTAGAGATCGCGCTCCCAAGTTAGCTATGCATTGGGCAGCACCATGCATAAGTAACTTAGCCAAAGGAGAGTCAGAAGCAGCGCCCAAGTCAAGGAGGCTCCAGATGATGGCACGTGTACGACTGGATGCGAGCCACGTGTCCAGGTGCGTAACTGCCAGGAGAGAGAAAGTGACCAGGTATTTAAGGGTTTTCCAACGAACTATCAAGGTACGCACGTTCAGATTGTATTCTTTATGCTTGCGAGTTCTTGAGCATACTGTGAGAGAGAACATTGCACGGCTCCTTGAGAGTTCTTGAGTGTTTGCTCTTGAAGTATTTGGTGGTTCAGTCACTGACTTGGGCGTTGGAGTGCGATCGGCCACAGCGGCGCCGCTATGTTCTTTTGCAGGTTCTTGAGGTGGATCATGACGAAGGACGGAGGTTGAAACGGTGCACACGTCGATCCAAGTTTGACGAGGCAAGTTCCAACGTTCTGGTCAACAGGCAGGATCACAAACTATCATATTTTTAAAATTATAAACTTAATTTATAATATTATAATATTAAAGAAGTAAACAAAATAACGTTAATATATTATATTTAATATGGTATTAAATATGTTCTACGATAATTATAAATCAAAATTATATTAATTATTAATTACATAATCTAAATATAGATAAAATGTAAAAAAAAAACAAAGTAAATATAAAATAATCCTCTATACAGGATATAACATGAAAAGGAAATACAAGATATAATTATTTATGAAGTATTATTCTGATATTAATAAAAAAAATTCCTTGCAGAATTTTTTCTATCCAGTTCCCAATTTGATAGTAGTTTTTTAACATTTCAAATTAGAACCTTGCATTCCACCTATTCGTTTGGACCATGCAAAGTTACATTTTGAAATCTATCTCTTCTTATATAAATTACGAAAGGCAGAGGCAAATCCTACACAACAATAAAAAGTTAAATATTTGCATTTGTGAAAAAAAATACATTTTTATTTAATATATTTAATATATATAAAGCGAAAGTCTGTTATAAAAAATACCAGATGATTTGCTATGCTCTGGGAAGCAGTCCAAGTTAGTGTAAAATGCACAAGTGCATGATATGTTAATGAGCTTCGATTTTCAATCTTTAGAAAGAAATGTACTATAGTATCTTCAGACAACGTATCCTCAAAGATTGTTACTTCAAAACAGCTCTCCCCTACATAACGGAAGAGAATTTGATGAAATCCTTCTTTAACATGTACATGTTATGCATTTCATCACAACCGTAAACGATAAAGGGATTGTGGAGGTCAATATTATAACGTACCTTAAATGTATTTCCTCTTTGATCGGCAAGGGTCCATATAGGATCCAATTCCGTACGAAATATTATTCCAAAGGCTCGGTCCATACAAAAAATCATTCTATGATAATAAAAGAATTATATGAGAATGCAGTCACATAATAGTTAACCCTAAATCAGAAAGAAAGAAAAAAAGATATGGAGAAGTTCTTTTGGAAACCATTTGGTTGAAAATAAATATGAGAACATACCTTTGAATGATCTATGATAGTCTTGAATGTACTCAGTGTTTCCCTGCTTATGATGTTTAATGGGTCTATGTTGTTCATTTTCTTTGTTTAAACCTTAATGAAGCACTCAAGTGGTTTACCAGAGGAAAATATACCGAAAATGGAGGGTATTATAGTTCAAAAACTTTTTAGAAATACAAACTAATAGTGTGATTGTGGAAAGATGTACTATTTATAAATAATAAGAAATAAGTAATAATTAATAGTTTTTATGACTATAAAAGAAGAAAAAAATGTTTAATTTCTTGGTATTGTAATTTTTTTGGAAATGACAGTTATAATAAATAAATTGCTATTTTTGATTATGAGTGAGAAGTATAAACAACCATAGAAAAGAACATTGGTCAATAAGTTTAAAATACAAGAGTTTGAAAAAGTCTTTAGAGGTACGATATACGTTTTACTGTGAAATGATAAACTTTTATAAGCCAACACCTAAATCCAATCCAGTAGAGCACATTGTATGTCTAAAAAGGCACCATAGAAATGATGTTCATATTTCTTTGTATTGAAATGATGAGTGAATTTTATTTTTTGGAAATGACAGTTATATTAAATAAATTAATGTTTCGGCCGGTTGACCTGGGTCGTCTTTATGAGTGGCTTGTCCCCACGAGCTAGAGCACCTTCGTTCTGCCTTGTCTACGAGTACCTGAAAAAGAAGAACAAAGGGGCGCCCTCGCGGCCGTTTGCACTTCGACGATCAAGTCAGCTAGCGAGAAACACCAAAGTGACTAGAGACTGTATGATTTTCTCAATGACTGAAACTGTGTGGCTAAACTGTGTTGCCCTAATTGCCTTGTGCTCACAGCTGGGTGCGCCGTCAAGAACAACTAGGGTCTAGTGTTCTGTGTAATTATGAAAGCGTACCTTACTAGGGCTCTTCGTGCCCTTTATATAGGTGAAAACTAGGGTTTACCTCTGCGTTGCTTGCTATTATCTAGGGTTCCTTGGAGAAGGTCCTTGTGCCGCTATCTTTAGGATCTTAGCGTATCCGGCCCATGGACTTCCCTTATCTGGAGTGCAATGTATAACCTTGCGGCCACTTGGGCTTTAACTTAAGCGTCGTATCTCTTGCGCTATGTTGACTATGTTGATTATACGGCGACTATGTTGACTTCTTGACCACCTACCTTTCTCTTGTCCACGTCATCACACCCGATGATAACTTGTTTTCAGCAAAAAGACTAAGAAGTTCACTGTTCCATCTTCTTCTTTAATACATATAAATGTGCGCATGGTTTCGCTTTTATCTGCTGTGTAATCATCTGATATAACTGACTAACTCTTGCTTTTAAAGAAATCGACTTAGCGCCAACTGGTGCTTAGCTCTGTGAAAATCAACTTAACTAGACAAACTATTAGTTTATAACAATAACATTTAACGCAAAATCACTTACTGGGCAGTAGGCGTGGGTCAGTCTTAGTATCTGAAATCTAGCTCGCCTGATCTGCCAAATGACATGCGCACTTCTATGTCATCGCCTCAAACTCTGCTAACTTAGTTCTCGCCGTGTACTTCTTCTTTCGAGCTTCAATCACAAAGTCGTGGGCTTCTTTGGATGCTATTTTCC
Source organism: Phaseolus vulgaris (assembly GCF_000499845.2). Classification (NCBI taxonomy): domain Eukaryota; kingdom Viridiplantae; phylum Streptophyta; class Magnoliopsida; order Fabales; family Fabaceae; genus Phaseolus; species Phaseolus vulgaris. Next base: position 26,658,563 of record NC_023759.2, read on the forward strand.
TTTTTATCTGCTAAGACGTCCTCTGGGAGCAGCCTCATACCTTGATCTATCAATTCTGCTCATTCTGGGAGGAGAGCTGCCTTTAACGGACCCCCCTCTGCCTTCCCTGAGCCTTTAATCTGAAACAACTTGATCTGAGTAGTGAGGTGTCTTTTACGAACCTACCTCAGCCACCCTGTGACTTCTTCACTAGTACAAAATACTTGAATAACGACACCCTTTAAAGACGGTTTAGAAATAACCATCGTGATAAGGGAGGCGGTGGCAATTGCGTAATATTTTTGAATTTTTTGCACACTTTTAACGATGGTTCCCGCCACAACCGTCGTTAAAAGTCAAACTGGCAGGAATCAACGACGGTTCGCCAATAACCGTCGTTAAATGTCAATGAATCCGCGACGGTTCTTCCAGAACCGTCGTTAAATGTCAATGAATCCACGACGGTTCTTCCAGAACCGTCGTTAAATGTGCATATTTTTTTTTTCCATTCAGAATGAACACTTTCCCTCTTTCAAATTCACTCTTACGCAAAACAACTCTTTCTTCTCTCTCACAAAACCGCGACCCAGGCCCTACACCACCGCCACTGTTACGCGCCGCTCTCGCCACCGACCGACCGTCGCACCGCCTCAGCGCCGACCGCACGCCCGCCAGCCTCGCGGCGAGCCGCGCACCGCGACCGCCGCGCCTCCCCGCGCACCGCGACCGCCGCGCCTCCCCGCACACCGCGACCCCGGCGCCTCCCCGCGCACCGCGACCCCTGCTTATCGCGACTAGCCGTGCGCGCGCCGCTGCTCCTCCCACCGTGCCTCCGCGCGCCCTAACGCAACCGCCTGCACCTGCCGCGCGACGAACGAAGCCCTTGACTGCCGTTCCGCGACGTGCTCCGCCGCCTCGCTAACCGCGACCGCTGCCTTGTGAGCCACGCCACCGTGCCTTCGCCATTGTCTCCCCTGTCGCACCGTTTTGAGGTTAGTATATCTTTATTTATTATTGAATTCTATATTAGATATATTTTGAAAGTGTTTGTTTTGAGTTAGATATTGATTCCATATATTGAACGAACTGATTCTGAGTCCGGAGGTGTTCGACCTTCGGCAGTTTTGATTTAATCTTCAATGATTATATATTGTTTTGACATATTGAACGCATTGGTTCTAAGTCCGGAGGTGTCCGACCTTCGGCAATTTTGATTTATTTTTTAATGAATTGCATTTTGAAAGCACTGGTTCTTAGTTTAGCAGTTCCATGGATCGAAGTTGGATTAATACACCACGGATAAGTGATGCTTACGAAAAAGGGGTAGAAGAATTCTTACAGTTTGCGCAACATAATGCTATTAGTTGTAATAATGGAGTAAAAATAAGGTGTCCTTGTGTCAATTGTTTGAATGGAAGGATATTGAGTGTTTCCGAAATAAGAGAACATCTTTTGTGTGATGGATTTTTGAAAAGTTATACGACATGGACGTGGCATGGTGAATTGTTAGACTTGCCAAGTGTGCGCGGAGCTTCGGAGGAAGTTCATTTCTCAATGGATGATAGATTAGAAGACATGATTCGTGATGTGGGAGCAGAATCATTTGCTAATGCAGTTTTCGAAAATATGTCTAATGATGCAGAGACTCCTTTGTATCCTGGTTCAACTAACTTCACACGATTATCAGCAGTGTTAAGGTTGATGAATTTGAAGGCAATGAATGGATGGACCGACAAAAGTTTTACAGAATTGCTTCAATTGCTTAAGGACATGCTTCCAGAAGGAAATACCTTGCCCAATTGAAATTATGAGGCAAAAAAAATACTTTGTCCATTGGGTATGGAGTATAGAAAAATACATTCATGTCCTAACGATTGTATTTTATACAGAAATGAATATGAAGATTTAAGAAGATGTCCAAGGTGTGGTTTGTCACGTTATAAGGTTAAAGTTGGTCAAAATGATGAAATTGATGAATTCACAAAGGAAGGTCCTCCTGCTAAGGTTGTTTGGTATCTTCCAATAATTCCAAGGCTTAAGCGTTTGTTTACAAATGCAGATGACGCTAAAAACCTTAGGTGGCATGCAGATAATAGAAAATGTGATGGATTACTTCGTCATCCTGCTGATTCTTTGCAGTGGAAGAATATTGATAAAGAATTTCCTGAATTTGGAAAAGAATCAAGAAACTTAAGACTTGGATTGGCAACTGATGGAATGAATCCCTTTGGAAATTTAAGTAGTAATCATAGTTCATGGCCCGTTTTGTTAGTGATTTACAACTTACCTCCTGCTTTGTGTATGAAACGCAAATACATGATGTTATCTATGATGATCTCTGGTCCAAAACAACCTGGAAATGACATAGATGTTTATCTTAATCCATTGATTGAAGATTTGAAATTATTGTGGAATGAAGGGGTTGATGTGTTTGACGCGTTTAAGAATGAATCTTTCCGATTGCATGCGATGTTGTTTTGTACTATCAATGACTTCCCTGCATATGGGAACTTGTCAGGTTATAGTGTGAAAGGCCATAGAGCATGTCCAATATGTCAAAACAAGACATCTTATGAGCAGTTGAAACATGGAAGAAAAACCGTGTATCTTGGGCATCGTAGATTTCTAAAGAAATATCATCCGTATCGTCGATTGAAAAAAGCTTTTAACGGATACCAAGAACATGACATTTGTCCCACTCCCTTAAGTGGTGTTGAAATTTATGAAAAAATAAAAAATGTTAATGTGACTTTTGGAAAAATGAAGAAGAAGCAAACTGTGAATGAAATATGGAAGAAGAGATCAATCTTTTTTGATCTTCCGTATTGGTGTAAGTTAGATGTTAGACACTGTCTAGATGTAATGCACATAGAGAAGAATGTGTGTGACAGTCTAATAGGAACACTTCTGAACATTAAAGGCAAAACAAAGGATGGTGTGAATGCACGTCTGGATTTGACTGAAATGAATATACGAGAGGAATTGGCACCGAGAGAAGTTGGTAAACGTACATACTTGCCTGCAGCGTGTTACACTTTGTCAAAGAAAGAGAAAACAAGTTTTTGTGAATGTCTTAAAGGTGTTAAGGTACCACAAGGCTACTCTTCAAATGTGAAGAGTCTTGTATCTATGAATGATTTGAAACTAATTGGCTTAAAGTCACATGATTGTCACGTTCTAATGCAACAATTACTACCGGTGGCTATTCGTGGAATCTTGCCCAAAAATGTTAGGCATACAATCACTCGACTATGTTCATTTTTCAATTCCATATGTAGTAAAGAGATTGACTCTCAGAAGTTGGATGAACTTGAAGAAGAAATAATTGTTATCTTGTGTCAACTCGAGATGTTTTTTCCTCCATCTTTTTTTGATATTATGGTACACTTGGTTGTTCATCTTGTAAGAGAAATCAGATTGTGTGGGCCAGTTTATATGCGATGGATGTATCCAGTTGAACGATACATGAAGATTTTGAAGGGATATGTGAAGAATCAATGTCGTCCAGAAGCTTCCATTATTGAAAGATACATTTCAGAAGAATCTATTGAGTTTTGTTCCGAGTACATGTCAAAAGCCAAATGTATAGGAGTTCCTGAAAAAGGTTGGCACTCACGTAGATTCATAAGTAAATCTTCAAGAGGTGTACATGTCATAAGCAAATCTAGAGAAGAGGTTCTGCAAGCACACTTGTATATCTTGAATAACACTGATGAGGTGTTACCATACTTGGATACTCATAAAGACATTGTCAAATATAAAAATCGAAGACAATCAAAAAAATGGGTGTTAATTGAGCATAACAAAACTTTCATGTCATGGTTTAAGTAACAAATAATGAATGATCAATCAGCATCTGAAACATTAACATGGCTTGCAGACGGTATCAAATTTGATGTTTTATGTTGTTCTAGCTATGAAGTAAATGGTTGTTTGTTTTACACAAAGTCTCGAGATGATAGGAGTATAGTGCAAAATAGCGGAGTCACCTTGGAGGCAGAGTCTATGCAGTTGTTCCGTCCGGTTGACCGGGACGTCTTCGTGCGTGGCCTCAATCGTCAGCTAAGGATTCCTTCCCACTGAATGCCTGCAAATTTCCTGCAAAACAGAGGACAAAGAGGCGCCCTAGCGGCCGTTTGCACTCCGACGCTCAAGTCAGCCAGCAAGAAACACCAAAAACTGTCCACCCACGTATCTGAGCACCGCGTGTGGCACTCTGAAGGGTGGTAAAAGAACTGTGTATATGTGTGTGTGTTGTCCCCTTCAGGCAAAAATATTCTCCAGTCACTTGTACGTAATCCTAAAGCACGGGCAAGCAACCAGAGAGTTTCTCGTAAATTTGCCAAAGGTTCCAACCCTTTTTCCGACATTCTCAGCGCTATTTAAACTGCCCCCAACATTTAAAGCGCCTTAAAGCGCTTTTAAACTCAAACGTAACGCGCTCATTAAAGCGCTTAATTATGAAACGTAGCGCATTTAAGACGTTGAAACGCTTGGGAGCCATAATAGTACCTGAATGCCAAAAAGGGAAACTGTATTGAATATCTTTAATTACCTGGCACCTGACTAGAGGGTGTTTCCATTCCGGCATTGCTGTCATACACGTGGAGGGCCTCACGACGCCTTGACCCCATCTGGGGGTGTTTCTGCCCATCTGGGGACGTTTCTACGTGTGGGTCCTCCTGCTTGGGAGTGCTACTGCGCTAGGGGTGGCTTTTTGGGTGCCAACTCATGCCCCCCAAGTATCTAGCCACTTACTCTGAGAGCGTATCTGCCTTCCTCTCACACCCTGCACCCGGTTATCCTGGGCGTGACCTTCCTCTTGGGTCGTATCTGTCCCGAAGGCGTCTCTGGGGCGGCAGGGGTACTTCGCGAGTCAGGCTGCCCTTCACTGGTACTATCACTATGGCCTTGAAGCCACCTTTTCCTTCTCTTTATCACTTTCCCGAGATATCGGGACCTGAGGCTTTCACACGGCGTCGCTCCCTCCATGGTCTTTCCTACCCATGGGTATCGGGGAACCACACCGTGATTGCCTCGCTTTTACACTGTTCGATCTGGCGACGCCCTCACCTGGGCGACGCCTTCACCTAGGCGACGCCTTCACCTGGACGACGCCTTCACCGAGGCGACGCCTTCATCTAGGCGACGCCTCCACCTAGGCGACGCCTTCACCTAGGCGACGCCGTGCTTTAGCGACGCCTTGTCCTGCCTTGGCGACGCTTCCTCTTGGCGTCCCTACACCTGGGCGACACCTTGAGCTGACTTTGACCTTCCAGTCGTTGACTTTGACCTTGACTTAGTCAACGCCCTGATACGGGACGGTACACAAGCCCCCCAGTCTTAAGCCGAAGACTTGTCTTCAGCGCAAAGACTAAAGCCTTGCCCCCGCCATCAACGTGCTTTCTTGATGACGTGTCATTCTCTGCTGACTCAGCAAATTTTCGAATTACTGACGCGACATTATCTGACCCACAGGGGTATTCTTAATGACCGATTGGACATTCCCTGCAATGGGGATGATTACACCTTTTGGGCTACCCTTTATCACGCGCCACGTGGCCCATCGCGTGGCCCTCCTTTAGAGACCTTTGCGCTTCCCCTGGGCAAACGACCTTCTGACGCGTGGCTCGATCCTGCGGCCCTCAATTTGCGCCTCTTGGGTTACGAAATGTAACGTTTAAGTTACTCCAAACCCCGCGCTCACCCTACTGTTACATTCATTCGCTCTGCAACTCCGCACTGTTCATCGCCTTCGAAAACCTTTTTTCTCTGCAACTGCGATTCTCTCCTTCCTGTGCCCTTCTGCTGCCTCCATTCCAATAGCAAAGGTATGATCTCGGATACTCACGACCTTTCCCCTTCGTCGCATTGGATTGATTTATTGAACTGCCTGGGACTGTTGTTATTCACGTATTACTGCATTTCTTCGCTTCTTCTTCCTCCTCTGATTTTTCTCGCGTGGGTGACGCTTCCTGGGGTTCTTTCCCCTTCTTGCCATGGCTAAACTTGCTAAACCCTTTTTCCTCTCTTCTTTCTCCAGCTATCTATTTTCACCATGACGCGCGCGAACGCGGAGCCTGATTCTTCCCCTACGACCCCCAAATCCAACTACAAAGCCTTCTACCCCTGGGCCTCCGATGAGCTCCTGAGTGAATGCACCAGCCTGACTTCCTTCCAGGACCTGGAAGCTCACCGGGGGGATCCCCATTTGTACAACTTTAACGCCTTCTGCCGCACACACGACGCCCACATATTCGTCCGTCCCGGCAGGCCTGGGGAACCTGTTTGTTTGGACGACAGACCTAGAAAGGGGAAACCCTTCTTCTTCATGTACCAGACCGTGTTCAAGCGCGTAGGAGTGCGTCTCCCGTTCACTCCCTTCGAACGGGAGCTTCTTACCGAAATCAACACTGCCCCCGCCCAGCTTCATCCCAACAGCTGGGCATTCGTGAGGGGCTTTCAAATTCTTTGTGGATACCTGGGCATTCCTCCTTCCGTAGATGTCTTCCTGCATTTTTTTGAGGTGAAAAAACAGGGGAAAAGCTTCTGGGTAAGCTTTTCCGGGATCGCTGGCAGGATCCTCCTCTCCCTCTTCCAGAATTCTTACAAGAACTGGAAAGGGAAGTTCTTCAGGGTGTGCTGCGCCAAGCATGATCCCACAGCTTTGGATGGCTTCCCTCTTTACTGGACGGAACGCCCCAAATTGCTCAGGGCCAAAACCCTGGAAGAGCTATCCCCCGCCGATAGGGAGGTAAGCAAAGCCTTGGCGGGGTTGGGGATCGTCTTTGATACCTTGAAGCTGGTCGCTAGCGAGTACAATGCCCACGCCCTGACCACCTATTTTGGTAAAGGGCTCTCCCCTCATCTTTCTAGCTATGAACAGCCTGCTATCGAGCGTTTGTTTCCCCATACTATTATGCTTGTTTTACACTTGTACCATGTTACTTGCATTTCACGTCTCTTCGTGTATCGTGAATTCGCATAGCTGTTTTAGTACTAATCCTTGCTGTTTGGTCTGCCTTGGTGTAGGATCGGTGATGGGCGTTTCCAAAAGAATGATGTTGGCGAAAGCACTGAAGGAGGCTCGTGCCGCCAAGGCAGGCGCCTCCTCCAGCCCTGCTGCCAATTCGATTCTCCCGCTGGCTCTGACACCGCCGCCTCCAGTCACTGCTGAAGGTGCTTCTAGCCCATCTCCGACGTCTCCACCTGGCTCTGACGTGCTTCCAACTCCCAACTCTCCTTCGCCTATCGCCGCTGTGCCCCTAGCTGCGGCCTCGTCACCGGCTCCAACCCCCCTTGACAAAGGAAAAAGGGTTTTGGAGATTCTGTCAGATGATGAGGAATCAGAATGCGTGGCACCCTTCAAGAGGAGAAAATCCGCGCGGGTTCCTCTTTTGGTAGAGACGCCGCCGCAGGGAGGGAACCCCTTTATGGACAACCCTCCAAGCGCAACCTCACTCCCTCCTATGATTCTCCAAGAGGAAAGGGGCGAAGGTGCTGAATCTGCGCCGCCTCTGCCGCCGCCAGAAACCACTGCTTCCCCGGCTCCCGATGCTGCCGCCCCCGACTTCATTGCCATCCCCCCCTCCAATCATGCATCTGATGAGGGGTTTCAGTGGCGGGACTATGCCGGAAGGTACCGACAGGAGGGAAGGTATGCCTTTCTATTTGGGGGCCTTCTTGGCGGTGGCTCTTGAATGGCGCTCCCAGGCCAGAAACGCTGTCTTGCAAACCCAAACCCTCCAGGCCTTGGAAACGAAAGCAACCACCCTGGAGGAGGAGATGAAGGCCCTGGGACGCCAGAACGAGGCTTATTGTTCCTCTCCATCATAGCCCAAGAGAACATGGAGGCCACTCATCAAGCTCAAGAAGAGGTGGAGGCACAAATGGAGGATGCCCATGGAGGTCAAAGTCCACCTCAAAGGATTACAAGAAGCATGTTCAAAGCCTTGGGAGCAAGAGGACATTTATTTTCTCTTTTTGTAGTGTCTTTAGTTGAAGGTGCTTAGAGGGAAACCTTAGAAACCTCTTTTGTTATAGCATCTTTTAGGTTTTAAATAGGACCTTTAGGGGGGTGTATTAGTAGATAGGTGTAGGTGTAGTTTTTGGGAGGTGTCATAGTAGAAAAAGGTCACACCTCCCATGTGACTTGTTTTTGGTGGGAATTTCAAATGAGTTTATTTGAAATTTCCCACCTATTTTTCAGCACCTTAGGCTATAAATAGAGGTGCTTCCTTTGTAAAATTCAGATTTGAATTTTATCTAAAGAAACTATACTCAAAATTGGAGTGAGCATTTGGAGAGTTTTGAGCTTCTTCTCTAGTCTTATCTTGAAGGACCATGGTTTCCTCAAGTGGCGGCTTCCACACTCATCTAGGAGCATCCATTCTTCTAGTGGCGTGATCATCCAACCATTCCTCCATCTTCATGAGCATTCTCTTCTCCTTCCTTTCTTCTTCTTCAATTTGTTCTTATTGCCTTGAGTTTTGAGTTGTTTTTTGTTTCGGTTCCTTTAATTTTCCAGCACCTATTTTCTGTTTAGTTTTTAAATTCTGTTCGGTTCTTTTGTTTTGAAGTTCAATTCTGTTCGGTTTGTTCTTTTCCTTCTCCTTTGTTGATTCAATTTGACAATATTTGGTTCATCCAAATGAGTTTGGGATTTGGTACTTGTTTTGGTGAGTTCTTGATCTTAGAACTATGATCCAACTTCTAAGAAAGTGCCTCTACATTTTCCAGCTCAAGGTGATTCCTCAAAGTGTCAAGAATCTTGTTCTATGTGGCTATTGGAATCACATCAACCACTGCCTTAAAGAATGGTGGAAAAGACATTTATTTTGCTCCGTACATCCATGAGTAAGTTCTTATTTATTAAATAAGTTTTAATAACTTATTGAAATAAGAGAAACTAATTAACTGATTTGTTATACAGGCGTCATTGGCAACTATTGATCATATCTGTTCAAGATCATACCGCTACATGGTTTTGCTCCTTACATAAAAAACCTCCTACCTATTTTAAAAACATTATAGATAGGTACGATAGTTTCATTTAACATTTATTATTACTTATATATTATATAATGTTATGTATTCTAACATGAAATCTTATTATTTTAGTGCTTACTCTGGATATAATATGTTGTGTGGGAGGAGAAGTTCAAACGCACAAAAACTCACTTGGATGTACCTTAAGGTATTTAAAGTATATTTGTTCACTCAATTTAATGTGTTTCACTCATTGATTTAATATATTTATTTTCACATGTAGTGCAACAGGCAATCTGGAAATTATGAGTGCGGTTATTATGTTATGCAGTGGACGTTGACTATTTTGCAAGCTGGAATTAATAAAGGTTGGGATCAGGTATAATACCTCAATACAATAAACACTTTAAAATTTAGGGTTTATTATTCATGCACTAATACAAAAAATTTCAAATGTCACAGTTCTTCAACGACCAACACCCGCTAGATTCGGAAGCATTGGAGTATGTGAGAACAACATGGTCAAAGTATTTTTGTAACCATTTATAACACCCTAGGATAGATAAATCATTAGAATGACAAACTTTTTCATATATTAGCTGAACTTTTTTGTATAATACTATAATTTGTTGTATGTAATTTATATATTTAAATTATGATTTTAAATGTTTTGTTTTTCTGGGATTGAAAATTTTATGCAGTTTTGGTTTGAGATTTTTTTAAAAAATAATTTTTTTTTTCAATTCCTGCATACAACGACGGTTCCCCTGGAACCGTCTTTAAAGAACCTACTTACAACGACGGTTCCTGGGGGAACCGTCTTTAAAAGTCCCTCACTTTTTTTAAAAAAAATTCTGAAACTGCTTTTAATGACGGTTATAGCAACCGTCGTGGAAACTCACATCTTTTAACGACGCAACCGTCGTGAAAACTCTCACTTTTTAACGACGCCCGCAATAACGATGGTTCTGGAACCGTCTTTAAATGTTGATTTTAACCGTCGTTAATATACCTTTTTGTACTAGTGCTTCCACCCTGATAACTTATCTGTTGTGCGATCACCTGATAACTTGGTTGGTTTTTACTCAACCCAATCTTAGCATAAATTGATGCTTAATTTCTTGATCTGCCAAGTGACATGTGTATTTCTAGGTCGTCGCCTAAGACTTTGTTGGCCTGGTTCTGCACTGAGGACTTTCGAACTTGCCTCAATTTGCTTAAGCAAAGAGGTCTTGTACTCTGTTCTTGCCTGAACTCGCTCGACGACGAGAAGGACTTTATCTGGTGCCTCAACTTGCCCAGGGGTCTTCCTGGATGCACTGAGGACTTTTAATCTCATCTTGCTTGAACTCACTCGAGGGTGAGGAGGACTTTCTTTGGTGCCTCAACTTGCCCAAAGGTCTACCTGGATGCACTGAGGACTTTTAATCTCATCTGGTACCGGGTCTAGCTATTCATACTTGAGGAGGGGGCGTCCCGAAGGAATCCCTTAACCCCTGCTCAAGGACTAGGCACCCGGATTTTAACTGTTATCTGGTACCGGGGCTAGCTATTCATACTTGAGGAGGGGGCGTCCCGAAGGAATCCCTTAACCCCTGCTCAAGGACTAGGCGCCCGGATTTTAACTCATACTGTACATATCCGTCATCTTGCTCTGAACTCTCGCCTATACTCGTTCTTGGCGAGTAGGACTTCTTAATCTTTTATCGCCTAAACTCATTCTAGGCGAGTAGGACTTCTGCTATGTTCTCGCCTATACTCGCTCTAGGCGAGTAGGACTTTTTATTCTGTTCTCGCCTATACTCGTTCTAGGCGAGTAGGACTTAAAACTTAACTTTCACCTCCGATTGCCAGGTGGCGACAAGAACTTAAAAACTTTATACTTGTGCCTCCGATCGCTAGGTGGCGATGAGGACTTAAAAACTTAATTTGTGCCTCCAATCGCCGAGTGGCGATGAGGACTTAAAACTTGACTTGTGCCTCCAATCGCCAAGCAGCGATGAGGACTTAAAACTTAACCTTTACCTCCGATCGCCAACTAGCGATGAGGGCTTAAAACTTTATACTTTTGCCTCCGATTGCGAGGTGGCGATGAGGTCTTAAAACTTTGGACTGAATGCATGCGATCTGAATCTGCCCTAAATTACACAAGGACGACAAAGCCTTTTCTTTGAAAACTTAAAATGACAATCATGCAAACTCAATAACTAGGAAACTTCGATAAATTGGATTTTGACTTATGATGAATGTACCGCCCTGGTAGTCGGAAGTGATGACGTGGCATCAAGCTACAGTATAGGCGTGTTGACAAGGTGCCAGGTTGGCAGAAGGGAAGGAAGTCGGGGGGCTCGTGAAGTCGCCAGTTATTAAGTTGGCGTGTTCCGATCTCCAGCATACCAGAATCGGCGATCACCGGGTTAAAGATGAAGTCGCCAGATGTAGACTCAGGCGACCTAGTGATTGGAGATCGCCAGAGCAAGCACATCGCCAGAGATGAAGGTGGTGCAGATTATGAAGGCGGCCGGCGAGACCACAGGGAAGGTGTATGAAGGCACCCAAACTCGCCAGTTCCAGTAGAGGTCGCACTCCCAAGTTAGCTATGTACTGGGCAGCACCATGCATAAATAACTTAGCCAAAGAGAGAGTAGAAGCAGCGCCCAAGTCAAGGAGGCTCCAGATGATGGCACGTGTACAGTTAGATGCGAGCCACGTGTCCAAGTCTGTAACTGCCAGGAGAGAGAAAGTAACCAGGTATATAAGAGTTCTCAACGAACTTTCTGAGGTACGCACGTTCAGATTATACTCTTTACGCTTGCGAGTTCTAGAGCACACTGTGAGAGAGAATTTGCACGGTTCTTGTTCTCTTAGTATTTGGTGATTCGGTCACTGACTTGGGCGTTGGAGTGCGATCGGCCGCAGCGGCGCCGCTCTGTTTCTTTGCAGGTTCTTGAGGTGGATCTTGAAGAGGAACGGAGGTGTGAAGCGGTGCGCACGTCGATCCTTTGACGAGGCAGTTTCCAGCGTTCTGGTCAAAAGGCAGGATCATCAGGCGCCCACCGTGGGGCCGTGTAAAACTTGCTCCCATCCACAGCGTGAGTTCTTGGAGGTTTTCGAAGTTTTCTGCGTGGTTGTGTGCTGGTGCAACCATCGTTCGCTATTTGCTTGAGATTCGTTCGGTGAATTCGCGTTTTACACTGTTCGTTTGGGTTTTTGATCGGTGGAGTGAGGTTTTTCCTGCTGTTTACGCGTAATTTGTTCGGTGGAGTTGAGTTCTTTCGCTCGTTCGGTTGTCCGTGGGAAGAGCAGTGGTTTCGGGTGGAGTTGCAAGTTTCTTTGAAGGTTTGCGGTGTTCTTGAGTTTTCTCGCGGAGTTTCGCACAGTTTTTCCGATTGATCGCTGACTCAATCGTAGCTAAAGTAAGTGTTGTTCGCTGCATTCTTTGATTCGCTGAGTTTCATGAGAAAAATGAGAAGCAATCGCTCAAGTCCAGTTGCGCCCATCGCTGCTGAAGGCGCCGCTGCCATGACCATGGCGCAGATGGCAGAGATGATGCGTTCGTTGCAGGCAACTGTGGAAGCCTCACGCATAGAGCAGGCGAGAATGCATGAGGACCTGGTCGCCTCTCGCGCCAGGAATGAGGAGCTCAGCAAGGTGACTGAGGAGCTGCGTCAAGCTCTTCAGGAGCAGCAAGGGCGTTCTTCTGCTGAAGAGGTGGCGCTGTCATCGCCACCTCGTGTTTTCCCTATGCCTTTTGTTCAGGCGATTACTGACACGCCTATTCCTACGAGCGTGGTTCCGGTTAAGGCTGTCTTTACCGGCGTGGAGGATCCAGAGGCTCATCTAACCACGTTCCATACGCAGATGATGCTGTCGGGAGGGTCAGACGCCGTGTATTGCAAGATGTTTGTGAGCACGCTCCAGGGAACGGCGTTGGAGTGGTTTGTGAGCCTACCTAACGGTCACATAACCAATTTTCAGCAGTTCTCGAAGGTTTTCGTCGAGCAATACATCGTGAACAAGGCACCGCCCAGGGTGTCTTATGATTTGTTTGATATAAGGCAGTACCAGGGAGAGTCCCTCAGAGACTACCTGAATCGCTTTGGAGCGCAGATGGTCAGATCGCCGGCTAAAGATGAAGAAATGCTGGTCTATGCATTCAAGAAGGGCGTGCTGCCAGGACCATTCTGCGAGGCCTTGATCAGGGCTCACCCTGCAACGTCTGCTGAGGTCAGGCGACTTGCGGTGGCTCACATCGCCGACGAAAGTGAGGTCGCTGAGAAGAGAGGGAGCGTGGCTCCCGCTAGGCCACGCGCCCAGACCAGGATCCAGCCGCAACGGGTGCTGGAGACAGCGGCGACGGTCAGGAAGGACCAGAGGACTCGCCATCCTTACGATAGGAGGAACAAGGGGAGGGGCCAGGGGCGCCAGCAGCCAGCACGCCGGGAATACAATCGCCCGCCTAAGCACAAGTTTGTTATGGGATTGGCGGACCTGATCGCCATTCCCAATATATCTGCTAGGTTGAAAGCGCCTGAGAAGGTGGGCGACAAGGTGTTGGGACCAAAGCCAGACGCCTGGTGTGAGTTTCACCAGGGCTTTGGCCACACTTTGGACTCGTGTTTGTCCTTAGGGTATCAGCTCGATGATCTGGTTAAGAGCGGGTTCCTAAATGACTATCTGCTGGATAGGAGGATGGGGGGAGCGTCGAGTTCCCAGCCAGCAGGTGGAGAAGCCCAGCAACACGAGATGCCTATCCACGGGGAAATCCACACCATTGCAGGAGGCTTCTCAGGTGGTGGATGCACCGCATCGCAGAGGAAGAAGTACGCGCGGTCGGTGATGACAGTGGATATGTTTGAAGATCACTCGCCGGAGGTAGACATTACGTTCACCAAGCAGGATCTTCGGGACGTTGTGCCCCATGACAACGATCCCATAGTCATTTCGTTGGTTACGACGGGAAGGAAGGTGCACAGAGTTCTGGTGGACCAGGGAAGTTCGGCAGACGTGATGTTCTGGCCGACTTTCACGCAGCTGGAGTTGCCCCTTGACCAGCTAAGGCCCTATGGAGGGTGCCTGTATGGGTTCGCTGGTGACCAGGTGGAGGTCAGGGGGTATATTGAGTTGAGGACCACGTTTACAGATGAGGCTAGTTCGAGGACGGAGAAAATCAAGTACCTCATCGTAAACGCTCCTTCAGCATACAACATCCTGTTGGGAAGGCCCACGCTTAACAGGATAGGCGCCATTCCGTTGACTCGGCACATGAAGGTGAAGTTGCCGTCTATGGAGGGGGTGGTGATCACGATCAAGTCTGATCAGAAAGAAGCGAAAAAGTGCTATGAGAATAGCCTGAAAAACAAGAGATCAGTGAGTTATGTAACAACCACCCCACCTCCCGGTGTGAAGCCCAGATCGACGGTAGCGGAAGAGACCGTCGGAAGGGACGTGGAGATGGTGGACGCTGAGCTAGTGGAGGGAAACGCTGGTCTGGAGGAGGAAGAGGCGCGGAATCGCCCTGAGGAAGCGAGAGAGCAGGGAATCGCCAGGGCGGTGATCGCCAGAGAATCCAAGCCAAAACCTGTCGAGCAGTGGCTCGAGAAAGAGATTGGGGGAAAGATCTTCAAGCTGGGAAGATCTCTGGAGGTCGAGCTCCAGGACCAGATCGCCAAGGTGATTGAGCGGCATCTGGACGCGTTCGCATGGTCCGCTTCGGACATGCCCGGATTTGATCCCGACTTCTTGTGCCATCATTTGGCGATGGACAGCTTGGTGAGACCAGTGCGACAAAGAAGAAGAAAGTTCAACGAAGAAAGGAGGCAGGCGATTAGAGATGAGACACAGAAACTCCTTGCTGCAGGTCACATCAGGGAAGTCCAGTACCCTGAGTGGCTGGCGAATGTCGTGCTGGAGAAGAAGAGTAACGGGAAATGGCGCATGTGCGTCGATTTCACCGACCTGAACAAAGCTTGTCCAAAGGATTCGTATCCTTTACCAAGCATAGACGCCCTGGTGGACAGTGTTGCAGGGTGTAAGTTGCTGAGTTTCCTAGATGCCTTCTCGGGGTATAATCAGATCAAGATGCATCCCATGGATGAAGAGAAGACAGCCTTCATGACGGAGAGGTCGTGCTATTGCTACAAGGTGATGCCGTTTGGGCTGAAGAACGAGGGGGCCACGTACCAGAGACTGATGGATCGAGTACTGGCACCAATGCTGGGAAGGAACGTGCAAGCGTACGTCGATGACATGGTCGTGACCTCGCCGGAAAAGAGCAAGCACGTTGCCGACTTGGAGGAATTGTTCACGATTGTACCGCCCTGGTGGTCGGGTGTGATGACGTGGCATCCTGCTACAGTGTAGGCGTGTTGACAAGGTGCCAGGTTGGCATAAGGGAAGGAAGTCGGGGGGTACGTGTAGTCGCCAGTTGTTAAGCTGGCGTGTTCCGATTTCCAGCTTACCAGAATGGGCGATCGCCAGGTTGAAGATGAAGTCGCCAGATGTAGATTCAGGCGACCTAGTCATTGGAGATCGCCAGAGCAAGCACATCGCCGAAGATGAAGGAGAAGCAGATTATGAAGGCGGCCGGCGAGACCACGGGGAAGGTGTATGAAGGCCCCTAACTCGCCAGTTCCAGTCGAGATCGCACTCCTAAGTTAGCTATGCACTGGGCAGTACCATGCATAAGTAACTTAGCCAAAATAAGAGTAGAAGCAGCGCCAAGTCAGGGAGCCTCCAGATGATGGCACGTGTACAGTTGGATGCGAGCCACGTGTCCGAGTCTGTAACTGCCAGGAGAGAGAAAGCCACCAGGTATATAAGAGTTCTTAACAAACTTTCTGAGGTACGCACGTTCAGTTCATACACTTTACGCTTGCGAGTTAGAGCTGACTGTGAGAGAGGATTTGCACGGTTCTAGTTCTCTTAGTTTTTGGTGATACCGTCACTGACTTGAGCGTTGGAGTGCGATCGGCCGCAGCGGCGCCGTGTTGTTTCTTTGCAGGTTCTTGAGATAGATCCCGAAGAGGAACGGAGGTGAGAAGCGGTGCGCACGTCGATCCTTTGACGAGGCAATTTCCAGCGTTCCGGTCAACAGGCAGGATCATCAGGCGCCCACCGTGGGGCCGTGTAAAACTTGCTCCCATCCACAGCGTGAGTTCTTGGAAGTTTCCGAAGTTTTCTGCGCGGTTGCGTGCCGTGCAACCGTCGTTCACGGTCTCCTTGAGTTTCGTTCGGTGAGTTTGCGTTTAGAACCGTTCGTTTGGCTTTTCGATCGGTGGAGTAAGGTTTTCTGCTGCTTACGCGTAATCTGTTTGGTGGAAGTTCGAGTTCTTTTGTCTGTTTGGTTGTTCGCGGGGAGGCGGTGGTTTCTGGCGAAGTTGTGGTTTTCTTTGAAGGCTTATGGTGTTCTTGAGTTTTCTTGCGCTGTTTCGCACTGTTTTCTCCGATTGATCGCTGATTCGATCGAGGCTGAAGTGTGGTTTGTTGCATTCCTGTGATTCGCTGAAGTTAATGAGAAAAATGAGAAGCAATCGTTCCAGTCCCGTGGCGCCTGTCGCTGCTGAAGGCGACACGCCATGACCATGGCGCAGATGGCAGAGATGATGCGCTCGTTGCAGGCAACTGTGGAAGCCTCGCGCGTAGAGCAGGCGAGGATACATGAGGACCTGGTCGCCTCTCGCGCCAGGAACGAGGAGCTCAGCAAGGTGACTGAGGAGCTGCGTCGAGCTCTTCAGGAGCTGCAAGGACGTTCTTCTGCTGAAGAGGTGGCGCCGTCGACGCCACCTCGTGTTTTCCCAATGCCTTTTGTTCAGGCGATTACCGACACGCCTATTCCCACGAGCGTGGTTCCGGTTAAGGCTGTCGTGGAGGATCCACGTTCCACACGCAGATGATGCTGTCGGGAGGGTCAGACGCCGTCTACTGCAAGATGTTCGTGAGTACGCTCCAGGGAACGGCGATGGAGTGGTTTGTGAGCCTGCCTAACGGCCACATAACCAATTTTCAACAGTTCTCGAAAATCTTTGTCGAGCAGTACGTTGTGAATAAGGCACCGCCCAGGGTGTCCTATGATCTATTTGATATAAGGCAGTACCATGGGGAGTCCCTCAGAGACTACCTCAATCGCTTCGGAGCGCAGATGGTCAGATCGCCGGCCAAGGATGAAGAAATGCTGGTCTATGCCTTCAAGAAGGGCGTGCAGCCAGGGCCATTCTGCGAGGCCTTGATCAGGGCTCATCCAGCGACGTTTGCTGAAGTCAGGTGACTTGCGGTGGCCCACATCGCCGACGAAAGTGAAGTCGCCGAGAAGAGAGGCAGCGTGGCTCCCGCCAGGCCACGCGCCCAGACCAGAATCCAGCCGCAGAGGGTGCTGGAAACGGCGGCGGTGGCCAGAAAAGACCAGAGGACTCGCCATCCTTACGACAGGAGAAACAAGGGAAGAAGCCAAGCGCGCCAACAACCAGCACGCCAGCAACCAGCACGCCGGGAATACAATCGCCCGCATAAGCACAAATTAGTCATGGGACTAGCGGACCTGATCGCTATCCCTAACATATCTGCTAGGTTGAAGGCACCTGAGAAGGTGGGCGACAAGGTGCTGGGGTCGAAGCCGGACGCCTGGTGCGAATTCCACGAGTGTTTTGGCCACACCCTGGACTCGTGTTTGTCTTTGGGATATCAACTCGACGATCTGGTTAAGAGCGGGTTCCTAAACGACTATCTGCTGGATAGGAGGACGGGGGGAGCGTCGAGTTCCCAGCCAGCAGGTGGAGAAGCCCAGCAGCACGAGATGCCTATCCACGAGGAGATCCACACCATTGCAGGGGGTTTCTCAGGTGGTGGATGCACCGCATCGCAGAGGAAAAAGTATGCGCGATCGGTGATGACAGTGGACATGTTTGAAGATCACTCGCCGGAAGTGGACATTACGTTCACAAAGCAGGATCTTCGGGACGTTGTGCCTCATGACAACGATCCCATAGTTATTTCGTTGGTTACAGCAGGGAGGAAGGTCCACAGAGTTCTGGTGGACCAAGGAAGCTCGGCAGACGTGATGTTCTGGCCGACTTTCACGCAGCTGGAATTGCCCCTTGACCAGCTAAGGCCCTATGGAGGGTGCTTATATGGGTTCGCTGGTGACCAGGTGGAGGTCAGGGGGTACATTGAGCTGAGAACCACGTTTACAGATGAGGCTGGGTCGAGGACGGAGAAAATCAAGTACCTCATCGTAAACGCCCCTTCAGCATATAACATCCTGTTGGGAAGGCCCACTCTTAACAGGATAGGTGCCATTCCGTCGACTCGGCACATGAAGGTGAAGCTGCCGTCCTTGGAAGGGGTGGTGATCACGATTAAGTCTGATCAGAAAGAAGCTAAAAGGTGCTATGAGAATAGCCTGAAAAACAAAAGATCAGTGAGCTATGTAACAACCACCCCACCTCCCGGTGCGAACCCAGACCACCGGTAACAGAGGAGGCCGCCGGAAGGGATGTAGAGATGGTAAACGCTGAGCTAGGGGAGAGGAATGCTGGCCTGGAGGAGGAAGAGGCGCAGAATCGCCCCGAGGAAGCGAGGGAACAAGGAATCGTCAGGGCGGTGATCGCCAGAGAATCTAGGCCTAAACCTATCGAGCAGTGGCTCGAGAAAGAGATCGGAGGAAAGGTCTTCAAGCTGGGAAGATCTCTGGAGGTCGATCTCCAAGACCAGATCGCCAAGGTGATTGAGCGGCATCTGGATGCGTTTGCATGGTCCGCTTCGGACATGCCCGGGATTGATCCCGACTTCTTGTGCCATCATCTGGCGATGGACAACATGGTGAGACCGGTGCGACAAAGGAGAAGAAAATTCAACGAGGAGAGGAGGCAGGCGATCAGGGACGAAACACAGAAACTCCTCGCTGCAGGCCACATCAGGGAAGTCCAGTACCCTGAATGGTTGGCAAATGTCGTACTGGTGAAGAAGAATAACGGGAAATGGCGCATGTGCGTCGATTTCACCGATCTGAACAAAGCTTGCCCAAAGGATTCGTATCCTTTACCAAGCATTGATGCCCTGGTTGATAGTGCTGCAGGGTGCAAGCTGCTGAGTTTCCTGGATGCCTTCTCGGGCTATAATCAGATCAAGATGCATCCCATGGATGAAGAAAAAATAGCCTTCATGACGGAGAGGTCGTGCTACTGCTATAAGGTGATGCCGTTTGGGCTGAAGAACGCGGGGGCCACGTACCAGAGGCTGATGGATCGAGTACTTGCACCAATGTTGGGAAGGAACGTGCAAGCCTACGTCGATGACATGGTCGTGACCTCGCAGGAAAAAAGCAAGCACGTGGCAGACTTGGAAGAATTGTTCACGACGATCGCCAAGTTTAAGTTAAAGCTCAACCCGGAGAAATGCATTTTCGGCGTGGAGGCTGGAAAATTTTTGGGTTTTCTCTTGACTGAAAGGGGAATAGAAGCTAACCCAGACAAGTGCGCCGCCATCTTGGCGATGAGAAGCCCGGCTACGGTGAAAGAAGTCCAGCAGCTAACAGGTCGGATGGCAGCCCTATCTCGCTTTGTGTCAGCTAGCGGAGAAAAGGGGCATCCCTATTTTCAATGTCTGCGGCGCAATAATAAGTTTGCTTGGACGAAAGAGTGCGAAGAAGCTTTCGTCAAACTGAAGGGGTATCTGGCGAGCCCGCCGGTTCTGTGCAAACCGCTGGTGGGAATCCCTCTCAGGTTGTATTTCGCTGTGACTGAGAGGGCGGTGAGTGCGGTGCTCGCCCAGAATCAAGATCAGGCCCAGAAGCCTATTTATTTCGTGAGTAAGGTGTTGCAGGGCCCAGAAACGAGATATCAGGCCCTGGAGAAGGCTGCGCTGGCTGTGGTGTTTTCGGCGAGGAGGTTGCGCCACTACTTCCACAGTTTCACAATACTGGTGATGACTGACCTGCCCATCCAGAAGGTCTTGAAGAAACCCGATGTTGCGGGAAGGATGGTGAAGTGGGCCGTAGAGTTGTCAGAGTTTGATATTAAGTACGAGCCCTGAGGCCCGATCAAGGGGCAAGTCTTTGCAGATTTTGTGGTTGAGCTCTCATCAGAGGCGACGCGGGTTGAAGGAGACGATTTCCGTTAGGTACTTTCGGTGGATGGATCGTCGAACCAGCAGGGCAGCGGTGCTGGGGTCATATTGGAAGGACCCAACGGCGTGCTGATTGAACAATCTTTGAGGTTTGCCTTCAAAGCCAGCAACAATCAAGCAGAGTATGAGGCGCTGATCGCCGGGATTTTGCTGGCCAAGGAGATGGGGGCTAGGGTGTTGATGGCTAAGAGTGACTTGCTGCTAGTCACAGGGCAAGTAACCGGCGAGTTCCAGGCTAAAGATCCACAAATGGCGGCTTACTTGGCGTATGTGCAGGAATTGAAGAGTTCCTTTGCCTCTTTTGAAGTAGTGCATGTGCCCCGAGAGCAGAATGCCCGAGCTGACCTGCTTGCCAAGCTCGCCAGCTCAGGCAAGGGGGGTAGGCAGAGGACGGTGATTCAAGAAACTCTGAAGACGCCAAGGGCATTTGTAGCAGATCACCTGGTCCTTCAAATAAGCAAGTCGACGGAGAGAGCAGCGAGAAGCCATAAGTCCTTGACGCAAGAAACTCTGAGATCGCCGAGAGTTAGAGCATGTCAAGGAGAGAAGGTGGATGTGATGAAGGTCTGCGCCGCCCATGAGCCAGACACTCGGATAACGCAATACAAACGGTGCCTGGCAGATGGCCTCCTCCCGCTGGATCCGACAGAAGCTAGGAAGGTAAAGAAAAATTCCAGCAAGTATACGTTGATTGATGGCGATCTGTACAGGTTTGGGTTCACTCACCCGCTCCTGGAATGTATACACGGCGAGAAGTGCACGAGAATCATGGCAGAGCTCCACGAAGGGATATGCGGAAGCCACGTCGGGGGTCGAGCTCTGGCCGCGAGGACTCTCCGGGCAGGCTACTACTGGCCATCCATGAGAGAAGATTGCAAGAAATATGCCCAATGTTGTAAACAATGCCAGCAGCACGCCGATTGGCATAAGGCACCTCCCGAGGAGTTGAAGTCGATCTATAGCCCTTGGCCGTTTCATACTTGGGGAATCGACATCCTGGGACCTTTCCCGCTGGCGATCAGGCAAATGAAGTACTTGGTGGTGGCGATTGAGTATTTCACCAAGTGGATTGAAGCAGAACCAGTGGCCCAGATCACCACACACAAGATCGAAGGTTTTGTATGGAAGAACATCGTGTGCCGGTTTGGAGTGCCTAAGCGCCTGGTGTCAGATAATGGGACACAGTTTGCAAGCCACCTGTTGAAGAAGCTTTGCGAAGGGGTGGGAATTCAACAAGTGTTTGCATCCGTCGAGCACCCTCAGACAAATGGCCAGGTGGAGTCAGCTAATCGGGTGTTGTTGAGAGGTTTGAAGAGAAGGCTTGAGAAAGCCAAGGGAAGTTGGGCTGAGGAGGTGCCCCGTATAGTCTGGGCGTACCACACCACCGAGCAGTCAGGAACCCACGAGACCCCGTTCAGCTTGGTCTATGGGTGTGATGCCATGATTCCAGTGGAGATCCAGGAGAGCTCGCCGAGATTCCAGAACTTCGTAGAGGAAGACTCGAATGAAGAGAGAAGGCTAAACCTGGATCTGCTGGATGAGGTCAGGGAAGAGGCGAGGTTGAAGGCTGAGGCCGTGAAGAGAAGGGTTGAACGAAGATACAACTCAAAGGTGATGCCAAGGTAGTTTAGAGAGGGCGACTTGGTGATGAGGAAGGCCCACCAGTACGAGATGGAGAATAAATTGTCACCCAAGTGGACTGGACCGTTCAGAATAACCGAGGCGCTCGGAAACGGGGCCTACTGCTTAGAGACGCTGGAAGGAGGGGCGATCCCAAGCACCTGGAATGCCACACACCTGAAGTTGTACTATAGTTAAGAGCTTTGTAAGTAAAGACAAACACAAGTGTTATATTACAATATCTCTGTTAAAACAGTTTCAAGGGGGCACTCTTTTTTCCCTAAGGAGGGTTTTTAATGAGGCCACCCAATAAAGAAGAGTTTTTGAAGTATAAGGCGTCCTCAGATTGCATGTTTGCTTTTTTCCAAGATTTTTTGAAGAAAAACCTTGTCACTTGTACGTGATTTAAGGCGAGAAAAGACATATCGCATGCTTTCTAAAAAGTTTTAAGTCCTCATCGTTTTTCGGCGATTGGAGGCACCAGTTAAGTTTTAAGTCCTCATCGTTTTTCGGCGATTGGAGGCACCAGTTAAGTTTTAAGTCCTCATCGTTTTTCGGCGATTGGAGGCACCAGTTAAGTTTTAAAGTCCTCATCGTCTTTCGGCGATTGGAGGCACCAGTTAAGTTTTAAAGTCCTCATCGTCTTTCGGCGATCGGAGGCACCAGATGAAAGACCTCAACGCCCTCGCGCGTCCTGAGGCAAGTAAAAGACCTCCTCGCCGTCGAGCGAGTGCAGGCGAGAGAAAGAAAAGGTCCTCAGTGCATCCAGGGGGGAGGAGATGTACACCCTGGGCAAGTTGAGGCACCAGATAAAGTCCTTCTCGCCGTTGTGCGAGCTAAGGCCAGTTAAAGACCTCCTCGCCGTCGAGCGAGTGCAGGCGAGAGAAAGAAAAGGTCCTCAGTGCATCCAGGGGGGAGGAGATGTACACCCTGGGCAAGTTGAGGCACCAGATAAAGTCCTTCTCGCCGTTGTGCGAGCTAAGGCCAGTTAAAGACCTCCTCGCCGTCGAGCGAGTGCAGGCGAGAGAAATGCTATGAAAACAGCCTTGTCGTCACAGCTGGAAGGAAGGTCCACAGAGTACTTGTTGATCAAGGAAGCTCGGCAGACGTCATGTTTCTGTCGACCTTTAATAAGTTACGGTTGTCCCCCGATCTGCTGAGTCCCTATACGGGATGCTTGTATGGGTTTGGGGATAACCAGGTAGAGGTCCGGGGGTACCTGGAGTTGAGGACCACGTTCACAGACGGAGAGGCCTCCCGTACAGAGAGCATTCGGTACCTCGTCGTGAACGCCAATTCTGCCTACAATATTTTGCTGGGCAGACCGGCGTTAAACCGTCTAAGTGCAGTGTCCTCCACCCGTCATATGAAGATGAAGCTACCGGACCTCAGTGGCCGGGTGATAGTCATCAGGTCAGACCAGGAGGAGGCGAGGAAATGCTATGAAAACAGCCTGAAGACGAAGAGAGGCGTGTTTATGGTGTATGAACGTCCGCCAAGAGCGGACACGACGATGGTTGAGGCGACGCCCGTTGGGCTGACGCCCGAAGCGGCCATAGCAGAGAGGGCGAGGTTCGAGGCAGGTGTGCCAATGGAGGAAGGCCCTGACGACGCGGTGCCCGTAGAAGAGGCGGCGCCTGTCGAAGAGGCGGCGTCCGTCGAAGAAGATAGCAGGGAGCAGCCTGCAGCTAACGCCATAGAAAGGGAGATTGGCGGCAAAGCTTTCAGGTTAGGAAGCTCGCTAAGCCCAGAAGAACAGGAAGGGGTGGTAGAAGTGATTTCGCGCCACCTGGATGCCTTCGCATGGTCCGCCTCGGATATGCCAGGCATCGACCCTGATTTCCTGTGTCACCACCTCAGCATGGACGCCACGGTCCGCCCCGTGCGTCAGAGAAGGAGGAAGTTCAATGAGGAACGACAACAGGTGGTGAGAGACGAAACGCAGAAGTTGCTGAGTGCTGGCCACATTAGGGAGATTCATTACCCTGAGTGGCTCGCCAATGTCGTCTTGGTGAAAAAGGCGAACGGAAAGTGGAGAATGTGCGTTGACTTCACGGACCTGAACAAAGCGTGCCCAAAGGATTCCTATCCGTTGCCCAGCATCGACGCCTTAGTGGACAGTGCGTCCGACAGCAAGGTGTTAAGCTTCCTGGACGCCTTCTCAGGGTACAACCAAATCAAGATGCACCTAAGAGACGAGAGCAAAACTGCATTCATGACGGAGACATGCAGTTACTGTTATAAGGTGATGCCCTTCGGGCTGAAAAATGCGGGCGCTACGTACCAGAGGCTAATGGATAAAGTCTTGGCGCCAATGCTTGGGAGGAATGTGTACGCTTATGTCGACGACATGGTGGTGGCGTCGCAGAGTAGGGTGCAGCACATGGCAGACCTCGAGGAGTTGTTCAACACAATATCCAAATACCGCCTCAAGTTGAACCCCGAAAAGTGTGTTTTCGGGGTAGAGGCCGGTAAGTTCTTGGGTTTTTTGCTCACCGAGAGGGGAATAGAGGCGAACCCCGACAAATGTGCGGCTATTATCGCCATGCGGAGTCCGACATCGGTAAAGGAGGTGCAATAGTTGACAGGGCGGATGGCGGCGCTCTCGAGGTTTGTGTCTGCCGGAGGAGAAAAGGGGCACCCGTACTTCCAGTGCCTCAAGAGAAACAGTCGCTTTGCCTGGACTGATGAGTGCGAAGCGGCTTTCATTAAGCTGAAGGAGTACCTGGCGACGCCACCGGTTCTCTGCAAGCCGGTAACGGGCGTGCCCCTCCGGTTGTATTTTACTGTAACGGAGCGGGCCATCAGTTCTGTGTTGGTCCAAGAGCAGGACCAGAGTCAGAAGCCCATCTATTTTGTAAGCAAGGCCTTACAGGGGGCTGAGACAAGGTACCAAGCACTGGAGAAGGCGGCGCTGGCGGTAGTATTTTCTGCTAGGAGGCTCCGTCATTACTTCCACAGTTTTACGGTGGTAGTGATGACCAATCTCCCTGATGTGATTCCAATAGCCACATAGAACAAGATTCTTGACACTTTGAGGAATCACCTTGAGCTGGAAAATAAAGAGGCACTTTCTTAGAAGTTGGATCATGGTTCTAAGTCAAGAACTCACCAAAACAAGTACCAATTCCCAAACTCATTTGGATGAACCAAATATTGTCAAATTGAATCAACAAAGGAATTATAAAAGAGAAGACCGAACAGAATTAAAACACAAACAAATGTACCGAACAGAATTTAGAAAACCAAAACAGAAAATAGGTGCTGGAAAATTAAAGGAACCGAAACAAAAACAACTCAAAACTCAAGGCAATAAGAACAAATTGAAGAAGAAGAAAGGAAGGAGAAAAGAATGCTCATGAAGATGGAGGAATGGTTGGATGATCACGCCACTAGAAGAATGGATGCTCCTAGATGAGTGTGGAAGCCGCCACTTGAGGAAACCATGGTCCTTCAAGATAAGACTAGAGAAGAAGCTCAAAGCTCTCCAAATGCTCACTCCAATTTTGAGTATAGTTTCTTTAGATAAAATTCAAATCTGAATTTTACAAAGGAAGCACCTCTATTTATAGCCTAAGGTGCTGAAAAATAGGTGGGAAATTTCAAATAAACTCATTTGAAATTCCCACCAAAAACAAGTCACATGGGAGGTGTGACCTTTTTCTACTATGACACCTCCCAAAAACTACACCTACACCTATCTACTAATACACCCCCCTAAAGGTCCTATTTAAAACCTAAAAGATGCTATAACAAAAGAGGTTTCTAAGGTTTCCCTCTAAGCACCTTCAACTAAAGACACTACAAAAAGAGAAAATAAATGTCCTCTTGCTCCCAAGGCTTTGAACATGCTTCTTGTAATCCTTTGAGGTGGACTTTGACCTCCATGGGCATCCTCCATTTGTGCCTCCACCTCTTCTTGAGCTTGATGAGTGGCCTCCATGTTCTCTTGGGCTTGATCTCCATCATACTCCCCGAGTTGGAGAGAATTCGACCACGAATTCTGGAGACCTACAGAAAAAGGAGTTAGATCGCTGACATTAAAAGTATGACTACCTAAGAATGTATCAGGCATATCTAACTCATAAGCATTGTCATTAATCCTCTTGAGGACTTGGAAAGGTCCATCCCCTCGAGGCATTAGTTTGGACTTCCTTTGAGTAGGAAAACGATCCTTCCTCAAGTGAAGCCAAACCCAATCGCCCTCATCAAACAACAATGCTTTTCTCCTCTTATTGGCAAGTTCAGCATACTTGCCAACCTTCTTCTCAATTCTCTTCTTGATGTCTTTATGCAAAGTTTTCACAAAAGAAGCCTTTTCATCCCCATCTTTGCACAAGACATCGTCAAGAAGGGGAATAGGAAGAAGATCAAGAGGTGTTAGGGGATTAAACCCATAGACCACCTCAAAAGGAGAATGGGAGGTGGTAGAATTTACTACTCGGTTATATGCAAACTCAACATGGGGTAGTAAATTCTCCCACACTCTAGGATTCCCCGAAATAAAGCATCTCAATAGTTGTCCCAAAGTTCTATTTACCACCTCGGTTTGACCATCGGTTTGTGGGTGGCAAGTGGTAGAAAATAAAAGCTTAGTTCCAAGCTTGCCCCACAAGGTCTTCCAAAAGTGACTCAAGAACTTAGGATCTCTATCGGACACTATAGACCTAGGAATCCCATGCAAGCGAACCACTTCTTGGAAGAAGAGGTTTGCAATGTGGCATGCATCATCCACTTTGTGGCAAGGAATAAAGTGAGCCATTTTTGAAAAACGATCCACTACCACAAAAATGGAGTCCTTTCCCTTTGATGTCTTGGGTAAGCCTAAGATGAAATCCATAGATATATCTACCCAAGGCATTGAAGGGATAGGAAGAGGAGTATAAAGACCATGGGGATGCATTTTAGATTTAGCTTTGCGGCAAGCTATGCATTTATCACACAAACTATGAACATGTTTATGCATATGAGGCCAAAAGAAATGTTCATGCAACACATCCAAAGTTTTAGCAACCCCAAAATGTCCCATTAAGCCCCCCTCATGAGCTTCTCTAACAAGAGATAATCTAATAGAGCATTGGGGAACACAAAGACGTTTTCCTTTAAAAAGAAAGCCATCTTGAATAAAAAAATCTTTGTGTCCTCCCTTAAGACACTCTTGATAGAGGAGAGAAAAATCAAGGTCATCATGATAAAGTTCCTTAATGTGATCAAAACCAAGATATTGAGAGGTTAAAAGATTTAGCAAGGTGTATCTTCTAGAAAGAGCATCCGCCACAATATTTATTTTGCCTTGCTTGTGTTTGATCACATAAGGAAATTGCTCAATGAATTCCACCCACTTAGCATGCCTCTTGTTAAGTTTGTTTTGGCTTTTCAAATATTTAAGAGATTCATGATCACTATGTATCACAAACTCTTTGGGAAAAAGATAGTGTTGCCAAGTAAACAAAGCCCTAACAAGTGCATATAATTCCTTATCATAGGTGGAATAGTTGAGATGACTTCCCTTCAATTTCTCACTAAAATAGGCTATGGGGTGGCCCTCTTGAAGGAGAACAGCCCCAATACCTATGCTTGAAGCATCACACTCAATCTCAAATGTCTTAGTGAAATTAGGAAGGGCCAAGATGGGAGCATTAGTCAATTTTTCTTTCAAAGTATCAAAAGCATTTTGTTGTGCTTCTCCCCAATGAAAGACCACATCCTTTTTCACTATGTCATTGAGTGGTGCGGCAATGGTACCAAAGTTTGGGACAAATCTTCTATAGAAAGAAGCAAGCCCATGAAAACTTCGGACCTCATTCAAAGATTTCGGTGTAGGCCACTTTTGAATGGCCACCACCTTGGTTTTGTCCACATGGACCCCTTTACAACTCACAACAAACCCTAGGAATTCTATATGATCAAGAGCAAACATACATTTAGCAAGGTTAGCATACAAATGTTCCTTCCTAAGGGTTTCCAAAACTTGCCTAACATGCAACCTATGGTCATTCAAAGATAAGCTATAAATGAGAATGTCATCAAAGTAAACCACAACAAACTTACCAATGAAAGGTCTAAGAACATGATGCATGAGGCGCATGAAGGTACTTGGTGCATTAGTTAAACCAAAAGGCATAACTAACCACTCATATAAACCAAAGTTGGTCTTAAAAGCCGTCTTCCATTCATCACCCGGTTTGATACGGATTTGATTGTAGCCGCTTTTAAGATCAATCTTTGAAAAGATTTTTGAACCATGTAATTCATCCAACAAATCATCTAATCTAGGTATGGGATGCCTATACTTAATGGTTATGTTATTTATGGCCCTACAATCCGAACACATTCGCCATGTGCCATCCTTTTTTGGCACTAAGATGATAGGCATAGCACAAGGACTCATGCTATCTTGCACCCACCCTTTTTCAATCAAAGCCTCAACTTGTTGGCGAATTTCCTTGGTTTCACTTGGATTGGTCCTATATGCGGGACGATTTGGTAAAGAAGAGCCCGGTATCAAATCAATTTGGTGCTCAATCCCTCTCAAAGGTGGAAGGCCATTTGGAGGATCTTGAAACACATCTTTGAACTCTTCTACCAAATTTTCCAAGCAATGAGGACTATCAACAAGTGTTTCTATGCTAAGAGTTCTAGGGATGGCTAAAAAAAGAGGATGATGAGCCACTATTTCCCTTTCAATGTCACGCCTAGACACAAGGAGTGTAGGCTTAGAACTCTTATCTTTTTTATCTTTTTTATCTTTTTCACTCTCCCTCTTTTTCTTCATGATAACTTGGTCCTCATGGACTTCTCTTGGAGAGAGAGATTTTAAAGTAACCTTGTGACCATGGAATTCAAAAGATAATTTGTTGGTAAAGCCATCATGTAAAACTTTTCTATCAAATTGCCAAGGCCTTCCCAAAAGAACATGAGTGGCTTCCATGGGCACAACATCACATAATACCTCATCTTTGTATTTTCCAATGGAGAAATGGATGAGGACTTGTTTATTAACAATTATTTCTCCTACTTCACTAAGCCATTGTAATTTGTAGGGCTTTGTATGAGAGATAGTAGGCAATCCAAGCTTATCTACTACTCTTGTACTAGCCACATTTGCACAACTACCCCCATCCACTATCAAGGAACAAATGTTGTTTTGAATAAGACATCTTGTATGGAAAATATTTTCCCTTTGACTTTCATCAAAAGGTTGTGAAACTTGTCCAAGAAGTCTTCTCACAACTAACAAGTCCCCTTCAAGTGGACATTCACTCTCTTCCTCACTAGATGCATGAGAATGCAATGAATGCTTTGAAGAATCCGAATCATGCTCACTAACTACAATGCCCTCATGCATGTACATACTTCGTTTTGAAGGACAATTTGCAGCAATATGACCATAACCCATACATTTAAAGCATTTAGTGTTAGATGTTCTAGTGGGAGACTTAGGTCTAGATGTTGATGGCTTAGATTCCTTGGGTTTGAAAGAAGAATCTTTGGAAGGATGTTTTGAAAAAGAAGTTTTGTTTCTCCAAGACTTGGAGTAGTATCCATTATTGGAAGCATTTTTAAAAGAGTTTTTCTTAGCAAGTTGGGCTTCCACCTTCATTGCAAGATGAACTAAAGAGCCCAATGATGAATACTCTTGTAACTCAACAATGTCTTGGATATCCTTCCTAAGACCACTCACAAACCTAGCAACCATGGCTTCTTCACTTTCTTCTAATTCAATTTTAAGCACAAGCGTCTCAAGCTCCTTATAATATTCATCCACATTTAGCGTGCCTTGTTGAAACCGTTGGAGTCTCAACATGAGGTCTTTCCTAAAATGTGGGGGCACAAACCTAGCGCGCATATGATCCTTTAAAGAGTTCCAAGAGTCCACGGGAGGACCCTTGTGATAGATAATGTCCTTTACAATCCCATGCCACCATTTCATGGCATAATCACTAAACTCTAGGGTGGCTAGCTTGAGCTTATGCTCATCTTGGATCTCATGGATCTCAAAAATTTGTTCACACTTAGCCTCCCAATCTAAATACACATTTGGATCACTAGAACCATTAAAACAAGGTAGTTTGACCGAAGGAAGCTTGGACTTTGCATCATGGTAGAAGCCATTGCCGTAGTGAATTCTTTCCCCTTGGTGATGATGTCTTTGTCCATGGACTTGGGGTGGAGGTCTCCTTCTCCTATGCTCATCTTCACGGCCAACATCATTTGAAGAAGCTCTTGAAGATGGTCTATGAGAATGATGTCCATCATGGATAGAAGGAGATGGTCTAGTTTGTTTGACCTCCATCTTTTGCAATTTCTCTTCCAACCTTCTAATTGTTCTTTGAGCTTCATGTAATTCACCAAGAATTGAAGCTTTGGAAGGAGAATTCTGCTTGGAGGATGCATCACTTGAAGATCCAGCCATTTGTAATTAAAAAACAGCAAACACACAAAACAGCAAACAAGTTAAAAATTAGCAAAAACAGTGAGCTTTCCAATTGAAACTGCCGAAGTGAATTTAAGGCTGAAAAGATATCACTCTCAAAGAAATAATGTTCTTGCACCAATCTGATCTTGAGGCCTTGGAATCCTCAAATGAAATATGTCAAAGCAAGCACACCAATCTTAAGAGCAAACCACCACAAAACCAATGAAACAATAAAGACAAACAAGAAAAGGTATAAGCAAGGAAAGGTAATTGCAAAAGGAAAACTATGTGTAAGACAAACTCAAAGAGTAAGAATGAAAGACAATCAAGAAAATAAAGAACTCAATGAGAAAAGTAGGCACACAAAAGAATACCTAAGGAAAAGCACTAGAGTAGATGAAGAAAACAAAAAAAATTTAGCTACTGGAAATTTTTTTTTAATGCAAACTGTGTTTGATATTCACTGATTTAACTGGAACGTTGTAGAGCGAACTGGATTATGAAATTTATACCACAGAAACTTCAAGATGTTAACTCAAAAATGGCACTGGAATCAATTAAAAACAGTAAGCCAATTGAGAGAAATAAATTTTTTAAAATCACTGCCAGATTACCGTATTTTTTTCGGCAGGAATGTACACTTTTTTTATTTTATTTATCATTTTTTGTGTACTTCATATTTTTGAATGATTCTTTTTTCTATTCTTTTCTAACACTTTCAATATCTCAAATCCAGAATTTCAGAATTTTACAGTACGTAAATCAATTGCAATAAGGAAAAACAGTAAGCACTTTTTTCAGAAACAGAGGAATCCTAATAGGAATAAAAAAACAGGATGATGAACTAGCAAAGACATAATAGAAAATGATGTATTGGAACTTGTATAGGTCTAGAATACAAGTATGAACTCAATGCTAAAAAGAAAATGCTCAAAGGATCAACATCAATTCAGAAAAAATATATGACACCAAAGCAAGAAACAATCAAAACAATAAAAGTACTACTAGAAGTAATGACATATATGGAATAACATGACTAAGACAAAACTTAACAAGATTCAAAAATTAAAAGACACAACACAAATTGTAACAAGTGGAAGGAAGCTTAAGGTAAACTCTAGGAAGGATAATGCCATTCCAAAAGAGCAACCATACTCATAAGAATTATGAGTGCCATAAACCTTTCCACAAACACTTGGAGCAAAAGAAAAACAGCAAGAATACTCAATTAAAATTCTAAAACAGAAACTTAAATTGCAAGAAAAATTAAAGAGCTCTTGAAATAAAGTGCACACAACTCAACAATTAAACAAGAATGAACCTAAGACTCATGATACCACATGATGTGATTCCAATAGCCACATAGAACAAGATTCTTGACACTTTGAGGAATCACCTTGAGCTGGAAAATAAAGAGGCACTTTCTTAGAAGTTGGATCATGGTTCTAAGTCAAGAACTCACCAAAACAAGTACCAATTCCCAAACTCATTTGGATGAACCAAATATTGTCAAATTGAATCAACAAAGGAATTATAAAAGAGAAGACCGAACAGAATTAAAACACAAACAAATGTACCGAACAGAATTTAGAAAACCAAAACAGAAAATAGGTGCTGGAAAATTAAAGGAACCGAAACAAAAACAACTCAAAACTCAAGGCAATAAGAACAAATTGAAGAAGAAGAAAGGAAGGAGAAAAGAATGCTCATGAAGATGGAGGAATGGTTGGATGATCACGCCACTAGAAGAATGGATGCTCCTAGATGAGTGTGGAAGCCGCCACTTGAGGAAACCATGGTCCTTCAAGATAAGACTAGAGAAGAAGCTCAAAGCTCTCCAAATGCTCACTCCAATTTTGAGTATAGTTTCTTTAGATAAAATTCAAATCTGAATTTTACAAAGGAAGCACCTCTATTTATAGCCTAAGGTGCTGAAAAATAGGTGGGAAATTTCAAATAAACTCATTTGAAATTCCCACCAAAAACAAGTCACATGGGAGGTGTGACCTTTTTCTACTATGACACCTCCCAAAAACTACACCTACACCTATCTACTAATACACCCCCCTAAAGGTCCTATTTAAAACCTAAAAGATGCTATAACAAAAGAGGTTTCTAAGGTTTCCCTCTAAGCACCTTCAACTAAAGACACTACAAAAAGAGAAAATAAATGTCCTCTTGCTCCCAAGGCTTTGAACATGCTTCTTGTAATCCTTTGAGGTGGACTTTGACCTCCATGGGCATCCTCCATTTGTGCCTCCACCTCTTCTTGAGCTTGATGAGTGGCCTCCATGTTCTCTTGGGCTTACAGGGGGCTGAGACAAGGTACCAAGCACTGGAGAAGGCGGCGCTGGCGGTAGTATTTTCTGCTAGGAGGCTCCGTCATTACTTCCACAGTTTTACGGTGGTAGTGATGACCAATCTCCCCATACAGAAAGTGCTGCAGAAACCCGATGTGGCAGGAAGGATGGTACGCTGGGCAGTGGAGCTGTCAGAATTCGACATACAGTACGAGCCTAGAGGACCCATCAAAGGGCAGGTGTACGTGGATTTTGTAGCGGAACTTTCGCCCGGAGGTGAGCAAGAGGTGGAAGTGAGTTCACAGTGGCTGCTCTCGGTTGATGGCTCCTCAAACCAACAAGGGAGTGGTGCGGGAATAGTGCTGGAAGGACCCGACGGCATACTGATCGAGCAGGCCTTGCGTTTTGCCTTCAAGGCAAGTAACAATCAAGCAGAATATGAAGCCCTGATTGCAGGAATGCTCTTGGCCAAGGAGATGGGCGCACAGAACCTCCTAGTGAAGAGCGACTCCCAGTTGATTACGGGGCAGGTGTCGGGTGAGTTCCAAGCGAAGGACCCACAGATGGCGGCGTATCTAAAATACGTCCAGTTGTTGAGAGGGGCGTTCAACGCTCTTGAGTTAATACACGTCCCGAGGGAGCTGAATGCCAGAGCTGACCTGCTCACAAAGCTGGCTAGCTCAGGCAAGGGGGGTAGACAGAGGACAGTGATCCAGGAGACTCTCAAAGCTCCGCGTCGATTCGTGGAAGACAACAGGGTGGATGTCCTCCAGATTTATGCATCAAGGGGAACGCCGAGGAGTCATTCCTCATTGACCCAAGATACGCAGAGGGCGCCCCGCATCAGTATATACGCGGGTGTGTCTGAGGAAGAGCAGATGCAGGTCTGTGTCCTGTCCAAGGGAGACACCTGGATGACGCCCTATAAACGATACCTGGCGGATGGGGCCCTTCCAGTGGACCCTGAAGAGGGTAAGAAAATCAAAAGAAATGCCGCAAGATATACTTTGGTGGATGGGGTGCTGTTCAGGCACGGTTTCACTCACTCTATCCTAACATGCGTCAGTGGCGATGAGTGCACCAGGATAATGGCGGAGCTACACGAAGGCATCTGCGGAAGCCATGTAGGAGGAAGGTCCTTAGCCTCCAAGGTAATACGTGCAGGTTTCTTCTGGCCAACAGTGAAAGAGGATTGCGCACGGCACGCCCAGCGGTGTAAGCAATGCCAAAAGCACGCCGACTGGCACAAGGCGCCGCCAGAAGAGTTTCGGTCCATATACAGCCCATGGCCTTTCCACACATGGGGAATTGACATCCTGGGCCCTTTCCCACTGGCAATCAGGCAGATGAAATATCTGATCGTCGCCATAGAATACTTCACTAAGTGGATAGAGGCAGAGCCCGTGGCACAAATCACTGCGCATAAGGTACAGCATTTTGTGTGGAGAAACATCGTGTGTCGCTTTGGCGTACCCAGGCGCCTGATATCTGACAACGGGACCCAGTTCGCCAGTCAGCAGTTGAGAAATCTGTGCGCTGAAGTGGGAATCAAGCAAGTGTTCGCGTCAGTCGAACACCCCCAGACCAATGGACAAGTAGAGTCAGCAAACAGAGTTCTGCTGAGGGGGTTAAAAAGAAGGTTAGAGAAGGCCAAAGGGGCGTGGGCGGAAGAGGTGCCAAGGATTGTATGGGCATACCGCACCACGCCCCAATCCTCTACTATGGAGACGCCTTTCAGTTTGGTGTACGGGTCGGACGCGATGATTCCAGTAGAAATACACGAAAGCTCACCGCGTTTTCAAAACTTTGTGGTGGAGGAATCTAATGAGGAGAGACGGGTAAACCTGGATCTGCTAGAAGAGGTCAGGGAAGAAGCTAGAATAAAAGCTGAAGCGATGAAAAGAAGAGTGGAGCGGCAATATAGCTATAAAGTAAAGCCGCGACAGTTTCAGGTGGGCGACCTAGTGATGAGGAAAGCTCACCCATACGAGTTGGAGAATAAGCTGTCTCCCAAGTGGACCGGGCCCTTCAGAGTTACCGAGGCTAAGGGCAACGGCTCGTACAACCTGGAGACTTTAGATGGAGGCCCTATCCCGCGCAGTTGGAATGCAGCCAACTTAAAATTTTATTTCAGTTGACTTATGTAAGCAGCATGTAACAATTTAGTTGAAGGGGACACTCTTTTTCCCTTTCGGGGGTTTTTTAATGAGGTCACCCTAATAAATGGAAAAACCAGTTGAGAAAAAGAAGTGCCTTGGTTTTCAGCCTTTATCTTTCCTTGTTAGAAGTAATGTGGTGCGCCGCCTAGGCCATGGTGTCGCCAAGGAAGAAGGCGTTGCCTAGGTCTTGGCGTCGCCCAGAAAGAAGGCGTCGCCTAAGTAAAAGCATGCATCGTTGGCAGAACGAGACGAAAGGAAGTCGCGCGGTATATGAAGCATATGCAAAGTAAAGTGGCGTTGTAAAGAATTATGATATTGAAAAGTTGTTACAAGCAATGTTCAGTACAAAATGCAAAAACACAAACAAGCCACTTCTCAGCGCTCATCAGAGTCATCACTGGAGGAAGGCGAAGCCCCTTTCCCAGCCCGCAGCGCTCGAGTAAGTCGTGTCCTCTTTTCTTGGCTTATTTTCGAACCTGCACAAAGGGAACAGATGTATTAGAGACACCGTGAAGAAAGACAGGCACAGTTAGAAAGTAACGAAGGCCGAAGTTGCCTAAGGCAGTGGTTCTCACATATGTACTTCTCAAGAGTCCTAGCGTTGAACTCCAAGCTGATCACCGTAGCAGAGTCAAAGCCTCCCGCCTCAGCAAGAATCCGGCAAGCTATTTGATCACTTGGAGCCAAATTCTTGAGGGGTTTGGCTTTGAGGGCCTTTTCCTCTCTCACCCAGTACAGTGGAAACCCATCCAGAGCGTCGGGAACAAGGTCAGTACGACAGATCTTGAAGAACCGGCCTTTCCACCCGGTGAACGAGCTCTGGAAGGGTGTGAAGAGAACCCTCCCGGGCACATTACTGAGAGTTACCCAGAGGTTGTGTCTCTGTCTCTTCACCTCAAAGAAGTGAAGAAAGAGGTCAACCGAGGGTGCACAACCCAGAAACCCGAAGAGAACGTCGAAGGCCTTGACAAAGGCCCAGCTGTTGGGATATAACTGGGCCGGAGCAACGTTGATCTCCGTCAGCAGTTCCTTCTCAAACCAGGAGAAGGGTAAGCGCACCCCGATGGTCTTGAACACCACCTGGTAAAAGTAAAAGAAAGGGACCCCGTCGTTGGCCCGTTCGTCTCCACACACTGGCTCCCCCAGAGTGCAAGGGAGCACAGCGATGTCGTCATCGTGCCTCCTTGCGAAGGCCCGGTGGTCATAAGAACACAACTCCCCTTTGTGTTCCCGTACGGCCCTGGTGGAGAGCAAGCATGAACACTCATCAAGAAGTTCACTCGAGGCCCAAGGGTACAAGTCTTTGGGACGGACCCTGGAGGAAGCATCGTGCGAAGACATTCTTTAACAAGAGCAGGATGGCCAGAAATGCAAGAGTTGAGCGAGGGGAGCGAAGGTTAGAACAACCCTTCGATAGAGAAGAAAGGGTGCAAGAAGGAAGGGTGCAAGGAAAAAGAACGCAAGTAGGTTATGAAGAGTGAGAAAATGGTGAAGATAGTTCCAGAGTTTGAAGAGTTAAATAAAGCGGTTAGAGCGCCAAACGACGCGAACGGATGCACCGTGCGATTGATACACGTGGCAGAAGATGAAAGGATGACGCTGGCACCACTGGTTTAAATCAGAAAACGTCGTATCAGCAGAATATCCAGTGGTACGATGCGCCGTCGAAAGTGAGCCAGGGGTACAGCAGGAGTCAGAAAATGGAATGACTAGATACCCCATCAACCATGCAAGCAGCGCCACGTGGATTAAGTCGAATGACAGAAGGTCCCATCAGCTATACAAGGAGCGCCACGTGGATGGCACAGGCAAAGCCTTGGGCTCTTCGCTGTTATCAGGCGTTGACCAAGGCAAGAATTAAGGTCAATGTCGAAGTAAAGGTAACGCCCGAGGCGTTGCCAGGAAGGACGTAAAGGGCGACGACAGCGCGAGATGTCGCGGGCGTCGCCAACCCAAATACCGACTGGCGTCACCTCCCCGATACCCACAGGTAGGAAAGACTGAGGAGGGAGAAGAAATCAAAGAAAGGCAAAGTTAGTCACAGGCGTTACCTCCCCGATACCCACAGGTAGGAAAGACTGTGGAGGGAGATGAGATCGCCAAACGCCAGCGAATCGCTGGCAGGGTGTTCCCCGATACCTATGGGAAGGAAAGACCATGGAGGGAACAGACCCCCACAGCACTCAGCGTTTTAGACACCCGGGGACGATACGGTGCTGCTTTAGCAGGCCTCTCCTTAGGCGTGGGCGCCGAGCGTTAAAGATCAAGAAAAGGGCCTTTCGGTATCAGAGACGTCCCGTGGACGATACGGCGCCATTTAGTGAGCCTCTCCATGGGCGTGAGGGTTGGCGGGCGACCTTACCCCATCATACCAAACCGCCCAACGAAGTGAAAGAAATGGGCAGAACCCAGATAAAGTAAGTGAAGCGCGTGAAGGGAAAAGATGAGAATGAGATCGCATAGGCAGAATCGTATGTGACAAAGAAATAAAGGCAACCATACGAACGTCCCAAATCAGTAACAAGAGTGCGGATAGTTTAAAGAATTACAAGTTTTGACAGATAAAATCAAAAAACGAAGGTAAAGAATGAAGAGTTAAGCTTGAAGAGGAAGGTGGCGGATGAGGGGCAGCGGTTCAGTCGTTCAAGTCCATGGGCACGACCTTCCCGTCGACTACGTGGTGTGTGGGGTCGCAGTTCGAAAGGTTGACGCCAAGATTCTCGCAGGACGCCTGGGTCAGGGCCTCTTGGAACCCCTCCTCGAAGGTACCCGCCATCTCCTGGATAAGGGACTTTTTCTCCTTCTCCAGTTCCTCAATGGCGGCGTCTCTAGAGGCCACCTGCTTCTCCAGAGCCTTTTTCTCCACGCGAAGCCGGCTAACCTCGACCTGCAGTTTGTCGTAGTCAACTCGGAGAAGGTCCATAGCTTTGGCCTGGGTGGCCATTTCCTCCTCCATCCGCTCCACCTTGGCAGCCTGTTCACATCAACGGTCTTTCAGGTCCTTGTGAGTTTCTGCATCCGCTTTGACCACTTCCTGAAGACCCGCTACCTGCACTTGAAGAGCAACTTCCCGAGTGTAGAAGCCTGCCTGGAGCTCCAATGCCTCCGCCAGTCGCCTCTCTGTTTCCGCTTTGGACTCTTGTATTTGTCTCAGGGAAGTTTGATAGGCTTCGTTCTGGCGTCCCAGGGTCCTCATTTCCTCTTCCAGAGTAGATGCTTTTGTTTCCAAGGCTTGGAGGGTATGAGCTTGCAGGACCGCGTTTCTGGCCTGGGAGCGCCATTCAAGAGCCACCGCCAAGAAGGCCCCCAAGTAGAAAGGCATGCCTTCCCTTCTGTCGGTACCTTCTGGCATAGTCCCGCCACTGAAACCCCTCATCAGATGCATGATTGGAGGAGGGATGGCGATGAAGTCGGGGGCAGCAGCGTCGGGAGCCGGGGAAGCAGTGGTTTCTGGCGGCGGCGGAGGCGGCGCAGATTCAGCACCTTCGCCCCTTTCCTCTTGGAGAATCATAGGAGGGAGTGAGGTTGCGCTTGGTGGGTTGTCCCTAAAGGGGTTCCCTCCCTGCGGCGACGTCTCTACCAGAAGAGGAACCCGCGCGGATTTTCTCCTTCTGAAGGGTGCCACCCCTTCCGAATCCTCATCATCTGACAGAATCTCCAAAACCCTTTTCCCTTTGTCAAGGGGGGTTGGAGCCGGTGATGAGGCCGCAGCTAGGGGAACGGCGGCGATAGGCGGAGGAGAATGGGGAGTTGGAAGCACGGCGGAGCCAGGTGGAGACGTCGGAGATGGGCTAGAAGCAGCTTCAGCAGTGACTGGAGGCGGCGGTGACGGAGCCGGTGGGAGAACCGGATTGGCAACAGGGCTGGAGGAGACGCCTGCCTTGGCGGCACGAGCCTCCTTCAGTGCTTTCGCCAACATTATTCTTTTGGAAACGCCCATCACCGATCCTATATCAAGACAGGTCAAACAACAAGGATTAGCGCTAGAACAGTTATGCGAATTCACAATACATGAAGAGGCGTGAAAATGCAAGTAACATTGTACAGCGAAAAATGGTAGCATAAGTTTAATTCAGATGAATCAGCAGGAAGATCCTATGGCCAAATACATGCAGATAACCACAACAACTAATGCATCATAAATCACCCAGAGCAGATACCGAAGTAGGTAGAAAGCCCATGGGCATTGAATTCGTTCGCGATGAGTTTGGCGGTATCGAAGACTATTCCCAGTCCCGCCAAGGCTTTGCATACATCCCGGTCAGGCGGGGCGAGCTCGTCCAGAGCCAAGGGCTT
This sequence comes from Phaseolus vulgaris, assembly GCF_000499845.2. Lineage (NCBI taxonomy): Eukaryota > Viridiplantae > Streptophyta > Magnoliopsida > Fabales > Fabaceae > Phaseolus > Phaseolus vulgaris. Next base: position 26,697,445 of record NC_023759.2, read on the forward strand.
CATGGTTATGGGTTTGTCTGTCCAGTACAGGGGAAAGCCCTCTAAGATGGAAGGATCGCGCTTGGTCGCGCGTACCTTGAAGAATTTCCCCTTCCATCCTTTGAACGAATTCTGGAAGAGCGTAAGGATGATGCGCCCGGCGATGCCAGAAAAGCTCATCCAGAGACTCTTCCCTTGCTTCTTTACCTCGAAGAAGTGAAGAAAAACGTCCACGGAGGAAGGAACGCCTAGATAGCCGCAGAGAATTTGGAACCCCCTCACGAAAGCCCAACTGTTGGGATGGAGTTGGGCGGGAGCAGTGTTTATCTCTGTCAGTAGCTCTTTTTCGAAGGGAGTGAGGGGTAGACGCAGGCCCACCCTCTTGAGCACCATCTGATAGAGGAAGAAGAAAGGGCATCCTCCAGTATCCCGTGAGTCTGCACAAACGGGCATCCCAGGTCGCACCCGGCTTACCAGGACTTGGGAGTCGTGATTTTTGTGGAACGCATTGAAGTTATAGAGGGCAGGGTCCCCCCTATGAGCCTCCACGTCCTCAACAGAGTTCAGGAGGGAACATTCGTCCAGAAGTTCGTCGGGGGCCCAGTCATATTCGCCCTTATAATGAGACTTGGGGAGCGGGGGAGGCGCGGTGGTCTTGGTTTTCGCCACCAACGCCAATGCTGAAGATCAAAAGAGAAAGAAAGGGTTCAGAGAAAAGGGGTTTGGGGAGAAGAAAAGGGGAAAATGGAAGAACCCTAGGAGCGCCCCACCCACAAGAGAACGAAGGGAAGCGAGAGGAACAACGAAGCATACCAACAATATCCAGAGAAATACGAGAATAACGACAGTCCCAGGCAGTTTCCGATAATGCGGCGAAAGTGAAGAGTTGGGAGTGCTCGAAACCATACCTTTGCTGTTGAAATGGAGGCGGTAGGAGAGCGCAGGAAGGGGAGAATCGCAATTGCAGAGAAAAAAGGTTTTGGAGGCGATGAACAGTGCGAAGTAGCAGAGTGAATGAATGTAACAGTAGGGTGAGCGCGGGGTTTGGAGTAACTTAAACGTTACATTTCGCGACTCAAGAGGCGCTAACTAAGGGCCGTAGGATCGGGCCACGCGTCAGAGGGTCGATTGCCCAGGGGAAACGCAAAGGTCTCTAAAGGAGGACCACGCGATGGGCCACGTGGCGCGCGATCAAGGGTAGCCCAAAAGGTGTTATCATCCCCATTTCAGGGAATGTCCAATCGGTCATTAAGAATACCCTGTGGTTCAGAAAGTGTCGCGTTAGTAATTCGAAAAATTGCTGAGTCAGCAGCGAATGACACGTCATCAGGAAGGCACGCGGATGGTGGGGGCAAGGCTTTAGTCTTTGCGCTGAAGACAAGTCTTCGGCTTAAGACTGGGGGGCTTGTGTACCGTCCCGTATCAGGGCGTTGACTAAGTCAAAGTCAACGACTGGAAAGTCAAAGTCAACTTGAGGCGTCGCCCAGGTGTAGAGACGCCAAGAGGAAGCGTCGCCAAGATAGGACAAGGCGTCGCCAAGGTGGAGGCGTCGCCCAACCAGGGCGTAGCCAGATCAAACAGTGTAAAAGTAAGGCAATCACAGTATGGTTCCCCGATACCCATGGGTAGGAAAGACCATGGAGGGAACGACGCCGTGGGAAAGCCTCAGGACCCGATATCTCGGGAAAGTGATAAAGAGAAGGAAAAGGTGGCTTCAAGGCCATAGTGATAGTACCAGTGAAGGGCAGCCTGACTCGTGAAGTACCCCTGCCGCCCCAGAGACGCCTTCAGGACACATACGACCCAAGAGGGAGGTCACGCCCAGGATAACCGGGTGCAGGGTGTGAGAGGAAGGCAGATACGCTCTCAGAGTAAGTGGCTAGATACTTGGGGGCATGAGTTGGCACCCAAAAAGCCACCCCTAGCGCAGTAGCACCCCCAAGCAGGAGGACTCACACGTAGAAACGTCCCCAGATGGGTAGAAACGCCCCCAGATGGGGTCATGGCGTCGTGAGGCCCTCCACGTGTACGACAGCCATGCCAGAATAGAAACACCCTCTAGTCAGGTGCCAGGTAATTAAAGATATTCAATACAGTTTCCCTTTCGAGCATTCGGGTACTATTAGGGCTCCCGAGCGTTTCAACGTCTTAAAATGCGCTACGTTTCGTAATTAAGCGCTTTAATGAGTGCGTTACGTTTGAGATTAAAAGCGCTTTAAGGCGCTTTAAATGCTGGGGCAGTTTAAATAGCGCTGGGAATGTCGGAAAAAGGGTTGGAACCTTTGGCAAATTGGCGAGAAACTCTGGTTGCTTGCCCGTGCTTGAAGATTACGTACAAGTGACTGGAGAACATTTTTGCCTGAAGGAGACAACACACACATATACACAGTTCTTTTACCACCTTCAGAGTGCCACACGCGGTGCTCAGATACGTGGGTGGACAGTTTTTTGGTGTTTCTTGCTGGCTGACTTGAGCGTCGGAGTGCACACGGCCGCTAGGGCGCCTCTTTGTCCCCTTTTTTGCAGGAATCCGCGGGCAACCAGCGGGAAGGAGACCCCAGCTGACGGTTGAGGTCGTGCACGAAGACGTCCCTGTCAACCGGACGGAACATGAAGTTTATTAAGAAGTTACATATGAATACCTTTCTTTGTAATCCATTATAGTGATGTTAATAGGTTTATTATGAAAAATAAGAAGAAACCTTTTATTACAAAAAAGAAGACGTATACAAATTATTGGTTTTTTGTTAATATAATAGAACAAAGTTATGAGAAATATAAATAGTTTTGGATTAAAGAATTTTGGTACCTGATATGTATGGTTGTAACAGTATGTTCAAACATTTTCAAATATTTCTCTGTAAACCACATTAGTAGTTGAATGACCGGTATTTCCATTATCATCCAAAATCAATTGTTTCAACCCTTTCTTGGATTTTACTCTGGAAACAACAACATATAATTGTCCATGTGTAAACACTGGACATGGTAGATATAGACCAACTTTATTAAGTGTTTTACCTTGGATTTTATTTATTGTCATAGCAAAGCACAAAGATATTTGGAATATTCTTCTATGAAACTTAAAAGACAACCTTGATTCAGTAGGAGTCAAGTTCATTATAGGAATAAATGTGTTATCACCAATATTTTTTCCAGTAATAACTTTGACACCCATAACATTCTTCCCCAAGTGAATTACTTGTAATCTTGTTCCATTGCAAAGTCCATTGGCTTGATCAATATTCCTTAGAAGCATTATTGGAACTCCAACTTTTAATTTAATACAATGATTAAGAATTCCGGAGAATTTGATATCATTCAAAAATTCAGTTGTAAACCACTTAGCATGAGCATTTTCTTGTTCATCAGATTGGCACGGGGTGTCTGAACTTAAATAACTAACTTCTTTTCCAGGGATTAAGAATAAAATGAACTTATTCACTTTTTCCACACATTCTGTAGTAGGACACAGTATTGCACCATCATAAGAAAATCCATCAGAGCTAAGATTCTGCATGTAGCCTGGATAAACAAATTCAACCAAGTGCAATAAAGGTTGATCAACATTTAGAATTAAAATGTCTTGTGGTATTTCAATAGTTGCTTGTCCCAAATCATTTAACTCCATATCTCCATCTCCAATATAAAGTATCAAATATGCAAAGTCTTTTATTTCTGTTGCAGTTTGCTTTGATTTTTCACTGTTTAATCTCATATTCTCTGTAAGTTTGAAGACTTTGCAGTGTTTCCATAATTCATTGTAGCTTACTATTGCCTTCACAATGTCATATCTTGATCCATTTCTTACAATAGACAATATTTGCCAAAAATCACTTCCTAATACAATGACTTTACCACCAAAAGATTTGAGAGCGATTTCTTCACTTACAACCCTCATAACATCCCTTAAAGTCCTATCTAGATCTTCAAAGCAGAACCTATTGATCATTGGAGCTTCATTCCATATAATTAATTTAGTTTCAATCAGCAATCTGGAACGAAAACTTCCTTGAGGTAGTTGCAGGTTGAATGTTCATTTATTAACAAAGGAATGCAAAAGGTAGAATGAGTTGTTTTTCCTCCAGGTAGTAACAAAGAAGCTATACCGCTAAAAGCTACATTCAACACAATCAACCCTTTAGATCTAATGGCAATAGACAAAGTTTTCCACATAAAAGTTTTTCCCGTGCCACCATAACCGTATAAGAAAAAAAAACCGCCAACTTGTGACAATACTGCTATCATTATATTCTCATACACATCCAGTGCTCTGCAATTAGAGATTGAAAAAGAGAAGCATGCATTTCAGACATTTGTATTTTGTCATAATTTAATCCATCAATAATGAATCTATTCTCATAAATAAAAGAATCTGAATGAATTGGTTGTGGTAGATTGTTAAAGTCTTTTAAATATTCACTATTATAAAGTAATAAGTCTTCTACTTGTAGAAGACAAAGGTTTTCTAATTGACCATCTTCAATTGTAAGACCTAGCAAAAAAAAAATGTCATTCGTTGAGGAAAACAATATGTTATAAACTTTGAGGAAACATAAATTTATACCTGGTAGGTTAAACTCTTTTCGTTTTTGGTATACAATGTCATCCAATAACAATTTCCAAGTTTTGTTCCAAAATTCCTCAGGTCTAGACATAGTATTCATGAGTAACAGTGAAACAAACAATCTACTTAATTGAATTCCTGAAGCAAGGTTGCTGGCCTCAATAATTGCATCAGTAAATTCTTTATCCACTGCCAATAACCCCATTGCATAGCAAGCCTCCTTATATGTTTTGTAAATTACACTATTAACAGTCCTGATGTTATCATAATCACAACAACCCTTTTTAAAGTTCAATAATAACCTGAGGTAATATAATTCCCTTGACCCAAGAGGAATATATCTAAGCCTTCCAACAGTAACACCCCTCTTCCTTGGTTTCCATTCTCTTTGTTCTGCTATCCAAACAAAATGGCTAGGATATTCAGAATAAGTCAAATTTTTCCCCTCTGGATAAATTCTGTTAGCCTCAAACCAGGCTAAATACATTGTTCTTTTATGTCATTTGTATGAAATATTTCTTTAATTTCTTCATTGTCTTTAAATAGAATTGGTTGTTCGTAAAATATATGAAAAGTTAACCTTTGAACTGGAGGCCTTCTATGATGAATATCAAAGGCAAATATGTTAGAATTGATGGCTCAAACAAGAAGGGGGGGGGTGAATTGTTTATGAAAGTTTTTCTCAAATAATGACTAAGAATGAAGTTCTTTAATGATTTATAGAAAGAAGAACCAAAGAAGCCAAAAGAAATAAGCTATTAAAACTGTTGTCAGTAAAACAATCGATTGATATTTTTATATAACCGGTTGTTTATGTTTCAGAGATAAAAGCAAGTATAAGTAGTTTATAAGGAAGGAATATCAACCGATTGAAAATACGAACTAACCGGATGATTATGACAGCAAATCAAATATCAAACAGATTATAATAGAGAGAGAGATAGTGAAAGAGATCAAATAAGGGAGGATTTTACTAATGGAGGAAGAGGTCATTCACCCAAACATTTGAAGTTCTTCCTTCTAGTATTCTAAAAAATTAAAGAAGAATTAAAATAAAGAGAGGACCAAACCTAAAGCCAAAAGAAGACTCAAGAATGGGCTTCAATTAATATCTCTCTTTATAGTTTCTTTTGTATAAATTTGTAAATAATATAGAATAGTGTTTAGGTAGGTGCTAAGAGGGAAACCTAAAGATACCTCTTGTGTAAAGCATCTTTAGATATTAGCTTCAGAAAGTTTTAGAAAGATATCCCTTCCTCCTTCACTTTAGGCGCTAGAAGTGGAAGAGTTACAAGGGAACTTTAGTTAGCTTCTTTTGTAAGCCTCTTGTACTTTCATGACCGGTCCTTCTCCTATATAAGGAGGGCTTGAGTCTTTCTAATAGAGATTTGATATTTTGAGTAAAGAAATTCTCCCAAATTGGTGAGTGATTGAGAGAATTGTGTCTTCTCTTCTTCTAGTCTTATCTTGAGTGCATCTTGAAACCTCAAGTGGCGGCATCTACACTCATTTTGGAGCCTTACATCCTTCAAGTGGCGTGTTCATCTCCAAGAACTCCAACCACATAAGTTCCCTATTTCATTTCATCTTCTTCATCCATTTTCCCTTCATTCCAAATTATCCATTTTTGTTCTACTTGTTTGTTTTCACTTTCAATCGATGCAATCTCTTCCTTATGATGTACTCTTTCATTTGCTGCACTTATATTCAATTTTAACTGGTGTAAATTGGTTGTTCTTGCTGTTTTTGTCGCGTCCTCCATGGGTATGATTGCTATATGTTGTGTTCTTGAGTTTCTATCCATGGGTTTGTTGTTCAAAATGGGTTTCTATGTGAGTTTGTATGTTTTGGTGAGTTCTTGAATGTTAAGAACATTGATCCAATTCTTAAAAAGTGCCAAATCATATTCCAACTCAAGTTGAATCCATAACATGTCCTTAGAATATCCCTATCATGTTATTGGAATCACATCATGTGGTATCAAAGTCTTAGGTTTGTTCTTGTTTGTGTTTGAGTTGTTTTGGCACTTTTAATTCAAGAACTTTACATTTTTGTTGTTACCTTTCTGTTTTAGGTTTATTTTTGGGTATTTCTTGCTGTTTTTCTTCTTCTTATTACATTGTGTTTGTGTCATTTTTATTTTTGAATCCTTATAAGTTTTTTCAAAGTCATGTTTCTCCAAAAATGTTATCAATTCTTTGAGGTCCTTTTGTTGTAATTTTTGTTTCTTGATTTTGTGTTGAGTACAATTTTCTGTGTTTGTTTCTTGATCCTTTGGTGCATTTTCTTTTTAGTATTGAGTTCATACTTGTGTAATAGACCTATACAAGTTCTTAAACATCATTTCTATTATGTCTTTGCTAGTTCTTAATTTTGTTTTTCATTCCTATTAGGTTTCCTTTGTTTCTTGAAAACGTGTTGACTGTTTCGATTTATTGCAATTTATTTGCTTACTAGAAATTTCTGAAATTCTGGATTTGAGTTCTTCAAAGTGTTATAAAAGAATAGAAAAAAGAATTACATCAAAATTCCAGGTACAAAAAATATGGTAAATGAAATAGGATCAGTGTGTAATTTTGCCGAAAAAAATGCGGTAATCTAGCAGTGATTTTGCAAAATTTATCGCAATTAATTGGCTTACATTTTTTTGTGTAATTCCAGTGCCATTGTTGATATAAGATCTTGAACTTTCTGTTGTTCCAATTTCATTATCCAGTTCGCTTTATACAATTCCAGATAAATTTGTGAAGTCACGCACAGTTTGCACAAAAATATTTTTCCCGTAGTTCTATTTTTGTTTTCTTCATCTATTCTAGTGCTTTTCTCTAGGTTTCTTTTGTGTGCCATCCTTTTCATTGAGTACCTTGTTTTATTGTTTGTCTTTTATCCACTATTATTTGTGTTTGTCATAACTCTTGTATTCCTTTTGTGTAGCCTTTCTTGTGTTACACCTTTTCTTGTTTGTCTTTTCTTGTTCTTTGAGTTTTGTGGTGCTTTAGCTTTGAAATTGAGTGCTTTTGCTTTGACATCTTTCATTTGAGGTTACTAAGGCCTCAAGAGCAGATTGGTTGAGGGAAGTATTCTTTCTTGGAGTGACTTGAGTGACTTTTAATTTTCAGTACATCTCTATAATTGTTCTTTTTGCTAACCTTGTTTTTCTTAATATTGTTTGCTATTGTGTTAGCTATTTTCTTTGTAAAATGAATACATATTCAAGTGCTGAATATTCCAAGCCACATTCTACTCATAAGGCTTATGTTCTTAATGAATTAAAAGAAGCAAAACAAGCCCTTGCTCTCAAAGATGAAGCTATGAAAAGATTTGAAGAAAGATTAGAAAAAGTTGAATTGAAGCAAGAAAGCTCTTGACATTCCATTCATGGAAGACATCATTCTTCTAGGCATTCTTCCAAAGATTCTTCCAATGCTCACGGCCATGGAGAAGATTATAGGAGAAGGAGGCATCATCATCATTCCCATGGAGAAAGCCATCACCATAAACAAAGACATCACCAAGAAGCAAAGCCTCAACTTTCTTTTGTAAAAGTACCTAGCTTTAATGGTGATAGTGATCCTAATGTGTATTTAGATTGGGAGGCTAAATGTGAACAAATTTTTAAAGCCTATGAGGTTGAGGAGGACCAAAAGGTGAAAATAGCTGCCTTAGAATTTGTAGATTATGCCATGAAATGGTGGTATAGCCTTGTAACGGACGTTTGCTATAACAAGAGACCTCCTGTGGTCTCTTGGAACGATTTGATAGAGTGTATGCGCCTTAGATTCGTGCCACCACACTGTAGGAAAGACCTAATGTTGAAGCTCCAACGGTTTCAACAAGGCACGCTAAGTGTGGATGCTTATTTTAAGGAGTTAGAAATGCTTTTACTTAGAGTACTCATGAAAGAAAGTGAGGAAGCTATGATAGCTAGGTTTGTGAGTGGTCTAAGAAGGGATATTCAAGATATTGTTGAACTTCAAGAGTATTTATCTTTGGGATCTTTGGTTCACCTTGCAATGAAGGGTGAATCCTAACTTGCAAAGAAAAATGCTTTTAAAACTTCTTCCAATGATGGCTACTACAACAATTCTTGGAAAAATAAAAAAAAAGTTTCAAACCTTCCTTCTAAAGATTTTTCTTTCACACCTAAAGAGTCTAAGCCTTCTACTTCTACTCATATATCACCAATCAAATCGTCTAGTAAGAAATGTTTTAAATGTTTGGGATATGGTCACATAGCTTCTAATTGCCCTTTTAAAAGGAATATGTTTGTGCATAATGGGGTAGTGGTTAGTGAGCATGATTCCAATTCATCTAGGCATTCTTCACCTTATAAGCCATCAAGTGAGATTGAGAGCAAAAGTCCTTGTGAAGGTGACTTATTGATGATAAGGCGAATGTTGGGAACAATTCCAAAATCTTTGGATGATACCCAAAGAGAAAATATTTTTCACACCTGCTGTCTTATCAACAACAAGTTATGTTCCTTGATTATTGATGGGGGTAGTTGCAATAATGTGGCTAGTACAAGAGTTGTGGAGAAGTTAGCCTTACCCACTATCTCTCATACCAAGTCTTATAAATTGCAATGGTTAAGTACCGAAGGTGAAATCATGGTTAACAAACAACTCCTCATTAACTTTGCAATAGGAAAGTATAAAGATGAGGTTTTATGTGATGTTGTGCCCATGGAAGCAACTCATCTTCTTTTAGGAAGGCCTTGGCAATATGATAGACAAGTTTTACATGATGGCCTATCCAATACAATGTCTTTTTCCTTCCAAGGGCGCAAGGTTATCTTAAAACCCCTCTCTCCCAAAGAGGATCATGAGGACCAAATAAAAATGAAAACTAAAAAAGAAAATGAGAAAGCAAAAGAAGTAAGTATTAAACCGAGTCACACCACTTTATCCACTAAATGAATCATGTTGACTCGTGCTATGCCTCAAGTTGAACCTCAAAGGTATTCTTCTTCTTTATCTTTTTCATTACCCAAGGTTCCTATTTCAACACCAACTTGGTTAAAGAATGTTAGAGATGATTTTTTCATATCTCCTAATGGTTTTTACCATTTAAGAGGACTTTTTCCAAAATATATCATCATTCCCAAACAATTTTTTCCAACTTGGTCTGTTTATAGGACCTCCTTTTCTGAACTCCCACTGCTTACAAATTCCAAGTCATGTTTGCCTTTTTTTTATTCAACTGTTAATTGTACAAGTAAACTGACTTTGTTATATGCAGGGATTCAGAATTCGTGGTCGAATTCTCACCAACTCGAGAAGTATGATAGAGATCAAATAAGGGAGGATTTTACTAATGGAGGAAGAGGTCATTCACCCAAACATTTGAAGTTCTTCATTCTAGTCTTCTAAAAAATTAAAGAAGAATTAAAATAAAGAGAGGACCAAACCTAAAGCCAAAAGAAGACTCAAGAATGGGCTTCAATTAATATCTCTCTTTATAGTTTCTTTTGTATAAATTTGTAAATAATATAGAATAGTGTTTAGGTAGGTGCTAAGAGGGAAACCTAAAGATACCTCTTGTGTAAAGCATCTTTAGATATTAGCTTTAGAAAATTTTAGAAAGATATCCCTTCCTCCTTCACTTTAGGCGCTAGAAGTGGAAGAGTTACAAGGGAACTTTAGTTAGCTTCTTTTGTAAGCCTCTTGTACTTTCATGACTGGTCCTTCTCCTATATAAGGAGGGCTTGAGTCTTTCTAATAGAGATTTGATATTTTGAGTAAAGAAATTCTCCCAAATTGGTGAGTGATTGAGAGACTTGTGTCTTCTCTTCTTCTAGTCTCATCTTGAGTGCATCTTGGAACTTCAAGTGGTGGCATCTACACTCATCTTGGAGCCTTAAATCCTTCAAGTGGCGTCTTCATCTCCAAGAACTCCAACCACATAAGTTCCCTATTTCATTTCATCTTCTTCATCCATTTTCCTTTCATTCCAAATTACCCATTTTTGTTTTACTTGTTTGTTTTCACTTTCAATCGGTGCAATCTCTTCCTTATGATGTCCTTTTTCATTTGTTGCACTTATATTCAATTTTAATCGGTGCAAATTGGTTGTTCTTGTTTTTTTTATCACGTCCTCCATGGGTATGATTGCTATATGTTGTGTTCTTGAGTTTCTATCCATGGGTTTGTTGTTCAAAATGGGTTTCTATGTGAGTTTGGCTTGGTTAATTACTTGTGTTTTGGTGAGTTCTTGAATGTTGTACCGTCCCGTATCCGGGCGTTGACAAAGTCAAGGTCAAAGTCAACATCGAGGTCAAAGTCAACATAAGGCGTCGCCTAGGCGAGGCGACGCCAAGTGCAAGCATTGCCAAGGCGGGGCGTCGCCAAGATAAGACGTCGCCTAGAGCAGGCGTCGCCAAGGTAGGGCGTCACCAAGGTGAAATGTCACAAAAGCAAGGCAATCATAGTGTTGCTCCCCGATACCCATGGGTAGGAAAGACCATGGAGGGAGTGACGCCGTGGGAAGGCCTCAAACCCCGATAACCCGGGGTAGCATTAAAGAAAAGAGAAAGGTGGCTTCAAGGCCATAGTAATAGCGCCGGTGGAGAGCAACCTGACTCGTGAAGTGCCCATGTCGCCCCAGAGAGACCCTTGGGATAGTTACGACTCATGAGAAGGGTCACGCCTAGGGGTAGCCAGGTGCAGGGTACGAGAGGAAGGCAGATACGCTCTTAAAGTGAGTGACTAGAGGTTTGGGGGCATGAGTTGGCACCCAGAAAGTCACCCCTTGCGCAGATGCACTCCCAGGTAAGAGAACTCACACGAGGAAATGCTCCCATGTGGGGTCACGGTGCTGTGAGGCCCTCCACGTGTAATAACAGCCAAGTCAAAACAGAAACATCAATTTGTCAGGTACAAGGTAATTAAAGTTATTTAAGTTAAAGTTTACGTTTCGAGCGTTTAAGGTACTTTAAATGCTTCGAGCGGTTTAAACGTCTTAAAAGCGCTGAACGTTTCATGACCTTAAATGCGCTTTAAGATGCTTTAAATGCGAGGGTAGTTTAAATAGAACCTTGAATGTTGGAAACGGGGTTCGAACTTTTGGCAGATTTCCCGAGAATACACTCTAGTTGCTTGCTCGAGTCTTGTGGCTACGCACAAGGGACTAGAGAAAGGTTGTTTGCCAGAAGGAGAAAAGATACATAATACACAGTTTCGTTTACCACCTTCAGAGTGCCATTCACGGTGCTCCGACACGGAGGTGCAGAGTTTTTGGTGTTTCTTGCTAGCTGACTTGAGCGTCGAAGTGCAAACGGCCGCTAGGGCGCCCTTTTGTCCTTCTTTGCAGGTATCCATAGGTAGCCAGAGGGAAGGTGTCCCTAGCTGACGGGCAAGGTTGCGCACAAAGACGTCCCAGGTCAACCGGTCGGAACATTTGGCGCCCACCATGGGGCCGATTTAAAACATCAGTCCCATCGCAAGCTTCAGGAGATCTATCGAAGCTACTATAACATTGGCAGAAGTTCGAGGAAACAGTGAAGAATGAGGGCCACCACTAGACAAGGTTCCGCACGCACTACGAGTGAGGAAATGTCCATGCAGCAGGTCATGGAAATGATGCGGGGGCTGCAGGATGAGATGGCGGAATCGAGGGTGGAACAAGAACGCATGCAGGCTGGTCTCGCAGCCTCACGTGTGAGAAACGAAGAACTCCACCGTATAAATGAAGAGTTGCGCCGGGGTTTGAGCAATAACCAAGGGCAACGTGAACAAGATGAGACCGAGCGTCTCACCCCGCCAAGGGAGTTTTCCACACCCTTCTCGCAGGAGATCCTGGATGCAGTAATCCCCAACACGTTCGCGGGACCCAAGGTGATCTTCACTGGGATGGAGGATCCTGAGGCGCATCTCACTGCATTCCACACGCAGATGGTGTTGGTAGGCAGCTCCGATGCCGCGAGATGCAAGCTCTTTATGAGCACCTTGACGGGGATGGCAATGGATTGGTTCATCAGCCTTCCAAATGGCCATATCACCTCCTTTCAGCAGTTGTCGCAGCTGTTTAGAGAGCAATACTTGGCGAACAGGGCTCCGCCGCTAGTTTCCTACGACCTGTTTGATGTAAAACAGTATCAAGGTGAGACCTTGAAGGAATACATCAACCGTTTCGGGGCCCAAGTAGTAAAATTTGGTACTTCAGAGGAGCATATGATCGTGTACGTATTCAAAAAAGGCGTATGTCCCGGCCCTTTTTGTGAATCGATTATTCGCAATCGCCCTAGGACCTTCGCTGAAATACGGCGTCGGGCGGTGGAGCATATCGCCTCCGAGGGAGAGGTGTGTGAGAAGCGCACCAGCGTCGTACCCTCACGCCCGAGAGCGCAGACGCGGGATCAACCCGTCAGGGTCAACGAGACCACGACGGGGAGAAAGAAGCCAGAGGGGAGACGCCCCTATGAGACCAGAAAACCCCAGCCCAGGGGTCCAGCAGGAGGGGATCGCTCGGCCAGGGAAAGGGCAAGGCCAGCGAGGTACAACTTTGTGGTGGAATTGAAGGATCTGATTGCCGTGCCCAATATAGCTGAAAGGTTGAGGCGACCGGCGAAGACTGACAAGGTGTTAGGGCCTCGCAAGGACTCTTGGTGCGAGTTCCACGAAGCTTTTGGTCATCACATCGACAACTGCCTGTCGCTGGGTTACCAGCTAGATGAGTTGGTGAGAAGCGGGTTTCTGAAGGATTATGTCGCAGAGCCCGCCACGACCACGACCCTGCCAGCACCAGCGGAAGAACAAACGCACAAGATGCCTATCCTCGGCAAAGTCCACACCATTGCTGGTGGCTTTTCCGGCAGAGGACCCACCGCCTCCCAACGAAAGAAATACGCGAGGGGGATCAATTCAATTGAAGAAAGAATCTCAGGTAATCCGTGGGAGTCAGACCTCGTGTTCACGAGGGCGGATCTGCAAGATGTTGTGCCGCACGACAACGACCCCGTAGTCATTTCAGTTGTCACGGCGGGCAGAAAGGTGCACATGGTTCTTGTCGACCAAGGAAGCTCTGCAGATGTCATGTTCTGGTCGACATTCAACAAGTTGCGGTTGTCTCCCGACCTCTTGAGACCCTACACAGGGTGCTTATAGGGGTTTGCTGACAACCAAGTGGAAGTACGAGGCTACTTGGAATTGAGGACAACGTTCACAGATGGAACGGCCTCGCGTATCGAAAGCATCCGGTACTTGGTCGTAAACGCCAATTCCGCCTACAACATCTTGTTGGGTAGACCAGCGTTGAACAGGCTGAACGCAGTAGCCTCCATGCGCCATATGAAGATGAAGCTGCCAGATCTCAGTGGCAAAGTGATTGTCATCATGTCGGATCAGGAGGAAGCGCGGAAGGCTTTTATTAAAGGAGGAAGAGGACATCCACCCTCACATTTGAAGTTCTTCCTTCTAGTCTTCTCAAAATTAAAAGAAGACATAAAATAAAGTAAGGATCAAGCCTAAAGCCAAAGAAGTCTACAAGCCGTCAAAGAATGGGCTTCAAATAAATATCTCTCTTTATAGTTTCTTTTATAAAATGTAGAATGTTTAAATATATAGTTTTTAGGAAGGTGCTTAGAGGGAAACCTTAGATACCTCTTTTGTAAAAGCATCTTTAGGCATTAGTTTAGAATTTCCTAGAAGGTGAGTCTTCATGCTTCACTTTAGGTGCTAGAAGTGAGTAGCATGCAAGGGACTTTTGGTTAGCTTGTTTTGTAAGCTTCATGACCAGCCCTTGCTCCTATAAAAGGAGGGCTTAGGTCCTTCATAATGCAGATTGGAATTGAGAGTAAAGAAACTATACTCAAATTTTGAGTGAGCATTGGAGAGCTTTTGAGCCTTCTTCTCTAGTCTTATCTTGATGGATCCATGGTGTCCTCAAGTGGCGGCAGCACACTAATCTTGGAGCAGCCATCCTCCAAGTGGCGTGATCAATCACCTACTCTTCCATCTCCATAAGTGTTCTTTTCTCTAGCTTTGTGTCTTCTTCATTTTCATGTCTAGCGTAATTGTTCTTGCCTTTACCGTCTCGTATCCGGGCGTTGACAAAGTCAAGGTCAAAGTCAACATCTAGACTCAAAGTCAACATAAGGCGTCGCCTACGAGAAGAAACGCCAAGTGCCAGCGTCACCACGAGGAAGCGTCGCCAAGGCAGGGCGTTGCCTAGGTGAAGGCGTCGCCCAACCAGGGCGTCGCCAAGATTAAATATCACTAAGACAAGGCGATCACAGTGTGATTCCCCGATACCCATGGGTAGGAAAGACCATGGAGGGAGCGACGCCGTGAGAAGGCCTCAAGTCCCGATAAATCCGGAGTAGTGATGAAGAGAAGATAAAGGTGGCTTAAAGGCCATAGTGGTAGCACCAGTGTAGGGCAGCCTGACTCGTGAAGTACCCCTGTTGCCCCAGAGACGCCTTTGGGACAGATACGACTCAAGAGGAGGGTCACGGCCAGGGTAGCCAGGCGCAGGGTACGAGAGGAAGGCGTATACGCTCTCAAAGTGAGTGACTAGATGATTGGGGGCATGAGTTGGCACCCAAAAAAGTCACCCCTTGCGCAATAGCACTCCCAAGCAGGAGGACTCACATGAAGAAACGTCCCCAGATGGGGTCATGGCGCTGTGAGGGCCTCCACGTGTACGACAGCCAGGTCAGAATAGAAACACCATTTAGTCAGGTACTAGGTAATTAAAGTCATTTAATACAGTTTCTGTTTCGAGCGTTTAAGGTACTATAAAGGCTCCCAAGCGTTTCAACGTCTTAAATGCGCTACGTTTTCTAATTAGACGCGCTAATTAAATGCGTTACGTTTTATGATTAAAAGCGCTTTAAGGCGCTTTAAATGCTAGGGTAGTTTAAATAGCGCCGAGAATGTTGGGAACGGGGTTGGAACTTTTGGCAAATTTCCCAGAAACTCTCTAGTTGCTTGCTCGAGCCTTGAGGTTACGCACAAGGGACTAGGGAAAGATCTTTGCTAGAAGGAGAAATACACACTAGACACAGTTTCCTTTTTACCACCTTCAGAGTGCCTTACGCGGTGCTCCGATACGGAGGTGCATAGTTTTTTGGTGTTTCTTGCTGGCTAACTTGAGCGTCGGAATGCAAACGGACGCTAGGGCGCCCTTTTGTCCTTCTTTGCAGGAATCCACAGGTAACCAGTGGGAAGGAGTCCCTAGCTGACGGTTGAGGTCGCGCACGAACACGTCCCAGGTCAACCGGACGGAATAGTTCGGCTATTTGCATTTTCCAGCAAGCTATTCTTCCATTGTTTGATTTGGTTCGGTGTGTTTAATTTCCAACACTTCTATTTCAGTTTGCTTATCTTTTGTTCCATTCTTTTGTGTTCAATTTGATCAATAATTGGAACTTCCATATGAGTTTTGGATTTGGTGCTAGTTTTGGTGAGTTCTTGACTTAGAACATTGATCCAATTCTAAGAAAAGTGCCTAAGTATTGTCCAACTCAAGTTGATTCCTAAGAAGATCAAGAATCTTTCTCTTCTATGCTATTGGAATCACATCAGTCATCAAGTCGGATCAGGAGGAAGCGCGAAAATGTTACGAGAATAGCCTGAAAACGAAGAGAGGCGTGTTCATGGTGTTCGAGCGTCCTCCAGGTGCAGACACGACGATGGAGATAGAGCCCTTGATTGAGGCGACGCCCACGGAGTCAACGCCTGGCGAGGCCACACCCGTGAGGGCGACGCCCGAGGAAGACGCGCACATGGAGGAGGGGCCTGACGACACATCGCCCGTAGAAGAGTCGACGCCCGGAAAACACTACCGGGCGACGAACCTCAAGGAAGATAGCAGGGATCAGCCGGCGGCCAATGTGGTGGAGAGGCAGATTGACGGCAAAACGTTTAAGCTGGGGCGTTTGTTGAGCCAAGAAGAGCAAGATGAGGTGGCGGAGGTCATTTCGCGTCATTTAGATGCTATCGCATGGTCTGCCTCAGACATGCCGGGCATCGACCCTGACTTTTTATGCCATCACCTTAGCATGGACGCCACGGTCCGCCCCGTGCGACAAAGAAGGAGAAAGTTTAATGAAGAGAGGCGACTAGTGAAAAGGGAAGAGACGCAGAAGCTGCTGGACGCTGGGCACATCAGGGAGATCCAGTACCCTGAGTGGTTGGCCAACGTCGTCCTGGTGAAGAAGGCGAATGGGAAGTGGAGGATGTGCGTGGACTTCACACACTTGAACAAAGCGTGCCCGAAGGACTCGTACCCACTACCCAGCATCGACGCACTTGTGGACAGTGCCTCCGGTTGCAAGATACTTATCTTTTTATATGCATTTTCAGGTTACAACCAGATCAAAATGCACCTGAGAGACGAGTGCAAAACTGCGTTCATGACAGAGACTTGCAGTTACTGTTACAAGGTAATGCCCTTTGGGCTAAAAAACGCAGGCGCCACCTACCAAAGGCTGATGGACAAGGTCCTAGTGCCCATGTTAGGGAGGAATGTGTACGCCTACGTGGATGATATGGTAGTGGCGTCGAAGGAAAGGATGCAGCACGTGGCGGACCTAGAGGAGTTGTTCGTCACCATATCAAAATACCGCCTCAAGCTGAACCTCGAGAAGTGTGTCTTCGGGGTGGAGGCCGGTAAGGTCCTAGGTTTCATGCTCACGGCGAGGGGAATAGAGGCGAACCCCGATAAATGCGCAGCAATCATCGCCATGCGGAGCCCGACATCAGTAAAGGAAGTACAGCAGCTGATGGGGCGAATGACAGCTTTATCAAGGTTCGTTTCTACGGGAGGAGAGAAGGGGCACCCCTATTTCCAGTGCCTTAAAAGAAATAGTCGCTTTGCATGGACCGACGAATGTGAAGCGGCTTTCATCAAGTTGAAGGAGTACTTGGCGACGCCACCGGTCCTTTGCAAACCAGTAGCAGGCGTGCCCCTCCGGCTATACTTCGCGGTAACAGAGCGAGCTATCAGTTCTGTGCTGGTCCAGGAGCAGGACCAAATTCAAAAGTCCATATATTTCGTTAGCAAGGCTTTACAAGGCCCAGAGACGAGATACCAGTCGCTGGAGAAGGCAGCGTTGGCCGTGGTATTTTCGGCCAGGAGGCTCCGCCACTACTTCCACAGCTTTACAGTAGTAGTGATGACGAACCTCCCTATACAAAAGGTATTGCAGAAACCTGTTGTAGCGGGAAGGATGGTGCGTTGGGCGGTGGAGTTGTCAGAGTTTGACATCCAGTATGAGCCCAGAGGATCCATCAAAGGGCAGGTGTATGCAGATTTTGTGGTAGAACTCTCGCCCGGAGGTGAACAAGAGGTGGAGGCGGGCACGCAGTGGTCGATCTCGGTCGACGGCTCTTCCAATCAGCAAGGAAGTGGTGTGGGGATAGTCTTGGAGGGACCCAATGGTGTGCTGATTGAGCAAGCTCTGCGTTTTGCCTTTAAAGCAAGTAACAATCAGGCTGAGTACGAAGCACTGATTGCAGGGATGCTCCTGGCTAAGGAGATGGACGCGCAGACCCTCTTGGTGAAAAGTGATTCCCAGCTGATTACAGGACAAGTATCGGGTGAGTTCCAAGCAAAAGACCCACAGATGGCGGCGTATTTAAGGTACGTTCAACTGCTGAAGGGAGCATTTAGCGCTCTTGAGCTAATACACGTCCCACGAGAACAAAATTCCAGAGCTGACCTGCTGGCCAAGCTGGCCAGCTCAGGCAAGGGGGGCAGGCAGAGGACAGTAATCCAAGAGACGCTCAAAGCTCCGAGAAAATTCATAGAAGACAACAGAGTGGATGTCCTCCATATTAGCACTGCTAGAGGAAGGCCAAGGAGTCATCGTTCCTTAACTCAAGATACGGTGAAGACGCTTCATATCAGCACATACACGGACACGCCCGAAGGAGGAAGGCATGCACAGATATATGCTTTAGCCGAAGGAGACACCTGGATGACGCCATACAAACGGTATCTGGCGGATGGAGTATTGTTTAGACACGGGTTCACCCACCCTATCCTAACATGCGTAAGCGGCGACGAGTGCACCAGAATAATGGCAGAGCTACACGAAGGCATTTGCGGGAGTCACGTAGGGGGAAGGTCCTTAGCTTCTAAGGTGGTACGTGCAGGTTTCTACTGGCCAACAGTAAAGGAGGATTGCGTGCGCCATGCCCAGCGTTGCAAGCAGTGTCAGAAACACGCTGATTGGCACAAGGCGCCGCCAAAAGAGCTGAGATCCATATTCAGCCCGTGGCCTTTCCATACGTGGGGGATCGACATCCTAGGTCCATTCCCATTGGCGATAAGGCTGATGAAGTATTTGATCGTTGCCATTGAATACTTCACCAAGTGGATAGAGGCGGAGCCCGTGGCCCAG
This sequence comes from Phaseolus vulgaris, assembly GCF_000499845.2. Taxonomy (NCBI): domain Eukaryota; kingdom Viridiplantae; phylum Streptophyta; class Magnoliopsida; order Fabales; family Fabaceae; genus Phaseolus; species Phaseolus vulgaris. Next base: position 26,716,338 of record NC_023759.2, read on the forward strand.
ATTACTGCGCACAAGGTGCAACACTTTGTTTGGAAGGACATTGTGTGTCGCTTTGGCGTGCCTAGGCGGCTGGTATCCGACAATGGAACCCAGTTCGCCAACCAACAGTGGAGGAACCTGTGCACAGAGGTGGGCATCAAGCAAGTGTTCGCATCAGTCGAACACCCCCAGACTAATGGGCAAGTAGAGTCAGCGAATAGAGTTTTGCTGAGAGGACTAAAGAGAAGGCTAGAAAAAGCTAAAGGAGCGTGGGCGGAGGAAGTGCCAAGGATTGTGTGGGCATACCACACCATGCCCCAATCTTCCACCATGGAAACGCCTTTCAGCCTAGTATATGGGTCGGATGCGATGATCCCGGTGGAGATTCACGAAAGCTCGCCACGTTACCAAAAATTTGTGGCCGAAGAATCCAACGAAGAAAGGCGGGTGAATCTGGACCTCCTGGACGAAGCCAGGGAAGAAGCAAGAATAAAGGCTGAGGCAGTAAAGAGAAGAGTAGAGCGACAATATAGCTCTAAGGTGAAGCCACGACAGTTTCAGGTTGGCGACTTAGTTATGAGGAAGGCTCACCCATATGAGCAAGAAAATAAATTGTCTCCCAAGTGGACCGGACCCTTCAAAATTACCGAGGCTAAGGGGAATGGTTCGTACAACTAAGAGACTTTGGAATGGGGTCCCATTCCGCGCAGCTAGAATACGGCCAATTTGAAGTTTTATTTTAGTTGAATTATGTAAGTGAGCAGCCATGTAACAATCTTATTGTAGGGGACACTCTTTTTCCCTCTCGGGGGTTTTTTAACGAGGTCACCCAAATAAAAAGAAAAAGAAGTTCAAGAAAAACCTTACCTCAGTTTTTTATCTTCTTCCCACTCGAAGTGCAAGACCAAGGGGTAAAGAGATAAAAGACAAAGACTCGAAGTGGCGATACGCGTTGCCATGAAAGGGGCGTCGCCAAGAAACATAACGGAGGAAACACGCACAGTATGTTAAAAGAAGCGAATGTAGACGAGGGTGCACAAAAATGAAGTAACGGCGTTACAGAAATCAAAACATGGCACCAGAGAGTTAAAATTTGTACCGTCCCGTATCCGGGCGCTGACTAAGTCACGGCTCGTGATCAATCCATAGATACCTATAGAAAATAAAAAAGCACTCAAAACAAGTGCATGCTCGAATATCATTGACCAACTCCTTTTCAATTTTTATTCATTTCGATCTGAATATGAATTCAACGGATTTTATTGCCTAAAGTCAAAGTCAACGACTGGAAGGTCAAAAGTCAACGCAAGGCGTCGCCTATGTGTAGAGATGCCAAGAGGAAGCGTCGCCAAGGCAAGGCGTCGCCAGGGGAAGGCGTCGCCAAGGCAAAGCGTAGCCCAGATGGAGGCATCGCCTCGCTAGGGCATCGCCAGATTAAACAGTGCTAAAGTAAGGCAATCACGGTGTGGTTCCCCGATACCCATGGGTAGGAAAGACCATGGAGGGAGCGACGTCGTGAGAAGGCCTCAGGTCCCAATAGCACGGGGCAGCAGTAAAGAGAAAGAAAAGGTGGCTTCAAGGCCATAGTAACAGTACCAGTGAAGGGCAGCCTGACTCGTGACGTGCTCCTGCCGCCCCAGAGACGCCCGTAGGGCAGATACGACTCAAGAGGAAAGTCACGCCCAGGGCAACCGGGTGCAGAGTACAAAAGGAGGGCAGATACGCTCTCAAAGTAAGTGACTAGATACTTGGGGGCATGAGTTGGCACCCCAAAAAGTCACCCCTAGCGCAGTAGCACTCCCAGCAGGAGGACTCACACGTAGAAACGTCTCCAGGTTGGCCGAAGCGCCCCCAGATGGGGTCATGGCGTCGTGAGGCCCTCCACGTGTACGACAGCCATGCCAGAATAGAAACACCCTTTAGTCAGGTGCCAGGTAATTAAAAGTTATTCAATACAGTTTCCCTTTCGAGCATTCAGGTACTATAATGGCTCCCGAGCGTTTCAAACGTCTTAAATGCGCTACGTTTTCTAATTAAGCGCTTTAATGAGTGCGTTACGTTTGTGAGTAAAAGCGCTTTAAGGCGCTTTAAATGCTTGGGTAGTTTAAATAGCGCAGAGAATGTTGGAAAAAGGGTTGGAACCTTCGGCAAATTTACCAGAGAACTCTCTAGTTGCTTGCTCATGCTTCAAGGTTGCGTACAAGAGACTGGGGAATATTTTTGCCTGGGGGAGACAACACACACATATACACAGTTAATTCACCACCGCCAGAGTGCCACACGCGGTGCTCAGACACGGAGGTGGACAGTTTTTGGTGTTTCATTCTGGCTGACTTGAGCGTCGGAGTGCACACGGCCGCTAGGGCGCCCCTTTGTCCTCTTTTTTGCAGGAATCCACAGGCAACCAGTGGGATGGTGTCCCTAGCTGACGGTTGAGGTCGCGCACGAAGACGTCCCGGTCAACCGGACGGAACATTTGGCGCCCACCGTGGGGCCGATATAAAACATCAGTCCCATCACAAGTTCGAGAAGGTTTATCAAGTTACAGTAACGTTGAAGGAGTTTGGAGCGACAATAGCCCCCACCAGACGAAGAGCAGCGCGCGCAGCCCCAGCAGACCTATCCATGCAGCAGGTCCTGGAAATAATGAGGGGGTTGCAGCAGGACATGGCGGATTCGAAAATGGAGCAGGAACGCATGCAGGCAGACCTTGACACCTCGCATGAGCGGAACGAAGAGCTCCACCGTGTGAATGAGGAGTTGCGCCAGGGCCTGAGAAACGATAGGAGGCGGCCTAGGCATGACGAGACGGAGAACCATTCCCCACCAAGGGAGTTTTCCACTCCTTTCTCACAGGAGATCCTAGACGCAGCGATCCCGAACACGTTTGCGGGACCCAAGGTGATCTTCACCGGGATGGAGGACCCAGAGGCGCACCTGGCTGCATTTCACACGCAGATGGTCCTGATAGGCGGTTCTGATGCTGCCAAGTGCAAGCTCTTCATGAGCACCCTGACCGGGATGGCTATGGACTGGTTCATTAGCCTCCCAGAAGGTCATATCACATCTTTCCGCCAATTGTCGCGGTTATTCCCAGAACAGTACTTAGCCAACAAGGCCCCGCCGCCGGTCTCCTACGACCTGTTCGACGTGAAGCAATATCAGGGGGAGACCCTGAAGGAGTATATCAATCGCTTCGGGGCCCAGGTCGTGAAGGTTGGCACAACAGAAGAGCCTATAATCGTGTACGCATTTGTGAAAGGCGTATGCCCCGGCCCCTTCGGAGAATCCATTATTCGTAATCGCCCTAGGACTTTCGCTGAATTACGGCGCAGGGCAGTAGAGCACATTGCTTCGAAAGGGGAGGTATGTGTGAAGCGCACCAGCGCCGTGCCCTCACGCCCGAGGGGACTGGCGCGAGTTCAACCCGTCAGAGTCAATGAGACCACGACGAGGAGAAAGAAGCCAGAGGCGAGACGCCCCTACGAGGCCAGAAAGCCCCAGCCCCGGGGCCCAGCAGGAGGCGAACGCCCCGCCAGAGAAAGAGCAAGACCGGCGAGGTACAACTTCGTAGTTGAGTTGAAGGATTTGATCGCCGTACCTAACATAGCCGAGAGGCTGAGGCGACCGGCGAAGACCGACAAGGTGTTAGGGCCCCGCAAAGACTCTTGGTGCGAATTTCACGAGGCTTTTGGGCACCAAATTGATAATTGCCTGTCGTTGGGCTACCAGCTAGATGAGCTGGTGAGGACTGGGTGTTTGAAAGATTATGTTGCAGATTCCCCAACGACCGCCACCTTGCCGCCACCGGCAGATGAGCCAGCACACGAGATGCCTGTGCTTGGCGAGGTCCACACCATTGCTGGAGGTTTTTCCGGCGGAGGACCCACCGCCTCCCAGCGGAAGAAATACGCGAGGGGGGTGAATTCAATCGAAGAGAGGCTCTCGGGGGAGCCCTGGGAGTCAGATATTGTGTTCAAAAGAAGAGACCTCCGAGATGTGGTGCCCCACGACAACGATCCCGTTGTCATCTCAGTCGTCACAGCTGGAAGGAAGGTCCACAGAGTGCTTGTTGATCAAGGAAGCTCGGCAGACGTCATGTTTCTGTCGACCTTTAATAAGTTACGGTTGTCCCCCGATCTGCTGAGTCCCTATACGGGATGTTTGTATGGGTTCGGGGATAACCAGGTAGAGGTCCGGGGGTACCTGGAGTTGAGGACTACGTTCACAGACGGAGAGGCCTCCCGTACAGAGAGCATCCGGTACCTCGTCGTGAACGCCAATTCTGCCTACAATATTTTGCTGGGCAGACCGGCGTTAAACCGTCTGAGTGCAGTGTCCTCCACCCGTCACATGAAGATGAAGCTACCGGACCTCAGTGGCCGGGTGATAGTCATCAGGTCAGACCAAGAGGAGGCGAGGAAATGCTATGAAAACAGCCTGAAGACGAAGAGAGGCGTATTTATGGTGTATGAACGTCCGCCAAGAGCGGACACGACGATGGTTGAGGCGACGCCCGTTGGGCTGACCCGAAGCAGATGTGCCAATGGAGGAAGGCCCTGACGACGCGGCGCCCGTAGAAGAGGCGGCGCCTGTCGAAAAGGCGGCGTCCGTCGAAGATGATAGCAGGGAGCAGCCTGCAGCTAACGCCATAGAAAGGGAGATTGGCGGCAAAGCTTTCAGGTTAGGAAGCTCGCTAAGCCCAGAAGAACAGGAAGGGGTGGTAGAAGTGATTTCGCGCCACCTGGATGCCTTCGCATGGTCCGCTTCGGATATGCCAGGCATCGACCCTGATTTCCTGTGTCACCACCTCAGCATGGACGCCACGGTCCGCCCCGTGCGTCAGAGAAGGAGGAAGTTCAATGAGGAACGACAACAGGTGGTGAGAGACGAAACGCAGAAGCTGCTGAGTGCTGGCCACATTAGGGAGATTCAGTACCCTGAGTGGCTCGCCAATGTCGTCTTGGTGAAAAAGGCGAACGGAAAGTGGAGAATGTGCGTTGACTTCACGGACCTGAACAAGGCGTGCCCAAAGGATTCCTATCCGCTGCCCAGCATTGACGCCTTGGTAGACAGCGCGTCCGGCAGCAAGGTGTTAAGTTTCCTGGACGCCTTCTCAGGGTACAACCAAATCAAGATGCACCCAAGAGACGAGAGCAAAACTGCATTCATGACGGAGACATGCAGTTACTTTTATAAGGTGATGCCCTTCGGGCTGAAGAATGCGGGCGCCACGTACCAGAGGCTAATGGATAAGGTCCTGGCGCCAATGCTTGGGAGGAATGTGTACGCTTATGTCGACGACATGGTGGTGGCGTCGCCAAGTAGGGTGCAGCACATGGCAGACCTCGAGGAGTTGTTCAACACAATATCCAAATACCGCCTCAAGTTGAACCCCGAAAAGTGTGTTTTCGGGGTAGAGGCTGGTAAGTTCTTGGGTTTTTTGCTCACCGAGAGGGGGATAGAGGCGAACCCCGACAAATGTGCGGCTATTATCGCCATGCGGAGTTCGACATCGGTAAAAGAGGTGCAACAGTTGACAAGGCGGATGGCGGCGCTCTCGAGGTTTGTTTCCGCCGGAGGAGAAAAGGGGCACCCGTACTTCCAGTGCCTCAAGAGAAACAGTCGCTTTGCCTGGACTGATGAGTGCGAAGCGGCTTTCATTAAGCTGAAGGAGTTCCTGGCGACGCCACCGGTCCTCTACAAGCCGGTAACGGGCGTGCCCCTCCGTTTGTATTTTACTGTAACGGAGCGGGCCATCAGTTCTGTGTTGGTCCAAGAGCAGGACCAGAGTCAGAAGCCCATCTACTTCGTGAGCAAGGCCTTACAGGGGGCTGAGACGAGGTACCAAGCACTAGAAAAGGCGGCGCTGGCAGTAGTGTTTTCTGCTAGGAGGCTCCGTCATTACTTCCACAGTTTTACGATGGTAGTGATGACCAATCTCCCCATACAGAAAGTGCTGCAGAAACCCGATGTGGCAGGAAGAATGGTACGCTGGGCAGTGGAGCTGTCAGAATTCGACATCCAGTACGAGCCTAGAGGGTCCATCAAAGGGCAGGTGTACGCGGATTTCGTAGCAGAACTTTCGCCCGGAGGTGAGCAAGAGGTGGAACCTAGTTCGCAGTGGCTACTCTCGGTTGATGGCTCTTCAAACCAACAAGGGAGCGGTGCGGGAATAGTGTTGGAGGGACCCGACGGCATACTCATCGAGCAGGCCTTGCGTTTTGCCTTCAAGGCAAGTAACAATCAGGCAGAGTATGAAGCCCTGATAGCAGGAATGCTCTTGGCGAAGGAGATGGGCGCACAGCACCTCCTGGTGAAGAGCGACTCTCAGTTGATTACGGGGCAGGTGTCGGGCGAATTCCAGGCGAAGGACCCACAAATGGCGGCGTATCTTAGATACGTCCAGTTATTGAAGGGGGCGTTCAACGCTCTTGAGCTGATACATGTCCCGAGGGAGCAGAATGCCAGAGCTGACCTGCTTGCAAAGCTGGCCAGCTCAGGCAAGGGGGGTAGACAGAGGACAGTGATCCAGGAGACTCTCAAAGCTCCGCGTCGATTCGTGGAAGACAACACGGTGGATGTCCTCCAGATTTATACATCAAGGGGAAGGCCGAGGAGCCATTCCTCTTTAACCCAAGATAAGCAGAAGGCGCCCCGCATCAGCATATACGCGGGTGGGCCTGAGGAAGAGCAGAGGCAGGTCTGTGTTTTGTCCAAGGGAGACACCTGGATGACGCCCTATAAACGGTACCTGGCGGATGGGGCTCTTCAAGTGGACCCTGAAGAGGGCAAAAAAGTCAAAAGAAATGCCGCCAGATATACTTTGGTGGATGGGGTGCTGTTCAGGCACGGCTTCACTCACCCTATCCTAACATGCGTTAGTGGCGATGAGTGCACCAGGATAATGGCGGAGCTACACGAAGGCATCTGCGGAAGCCATGTAGGGGGAAGATCCTTAGCCTCCAAGGTAATACGCGCAGGTTTTTTCTGGCCAACAGTGAAAGAGGACTGCGTACGGCACGCCCAGCGGTGTATGCAATGCCAAAAGCACGCCGACTGGCACAAGGCGCCGCCAGAAGAGTTAAGGTCTATATACAGCCCGTGGCCTTTCCACACATGGGGAATTGACATCCTGGGCCCTTTCCCACTGGCTATCAGGCAGATGAAGTATCTGATCGTCGCCATAGAATACTTCACTAAGTGGATAGAGGCGGAGCCTGTGGCACAAATCACCGCGCATAAGGTACAGCATTTTGTGTGGAGAAACATCGTGTGTCGCTTTGGCGTACCCAGGCGCCTGATATCTGACAACGGGACCCAGTTTGCCAGTCAGCAGCTGAGAAATCTGTGCGCTGAAGTGGGAATCAAACAAGTGTTCGCATCGGTTGAACACCCCCAGACCAATGGACAAGTAGAGTCAGCAAACAGAGTCCTTCTGAGGGGGTTAAAAAGAAGGTTAGAGAAGGCCAAAGGGGCATGGGCAGAAGAGGTGCCAAGGATTATATGGGCATATCACACCACGCCCCAATCCTCTACTATGGAGACGCCTTTCAGTTTGGTATACGGGTCGGACGCGATGATTCCAGTAGAAATACACGAAAGCTCACCGCGTTTTCAAAACTTTGTAGTGGAGGAATCTAATGAAGAGAGGCGGGTGAACCTGGATCTGCTAGAAGAGGCCAGGGAAGAAGCTAGAATAAAAGCTGAAGCGATGAAGAGAAGAGTAGAGCGGCAATATAGCTCTAAGGTAAAGCCGCGACAGTTTCAGGTGGGCGACCTGGTGATGAGGAAAGCCCACCCATACGAGTTGCAGAATAAACTGTCTCCCAAGTGGACCGGGCCCTTCAGAGTTACTGAGGCTAAGGGCAATGGTTCGTACAACCTGGAGACTTTAGATGGAGGCCCTATCCCGCGCAGTTGGAATGCAGCCAACTTAAAATTTTATTTCAGTTGACTTATGTAAGCAGTATGTAACAATTTAGTCGAAGGGGATGCTCTTTTTCCCTTTCGGGGGTTTTTTAATGAGGTCACCCTAATAAATGGAAAAACCAGTTGAGAAAAAGAAGTGCCTTGGTTTTCAGCCTTTATCTTCCCTTGTTAGAAGAAATGTGATGCGCCGCCTAGGCCATGGTGTCGCCAAAGAAGAAGGCGGGAGGAAGTAGTAGAAGTGACTGTCTGAGGGGCATGTTGAGTTCTTTGTCGTTTGAAGACTTGCCCCCCAGCGAAGTCTTTATCATCGGAGACCACCTCCACTACCCTTTTCCCTTTGTCAAGGGGGGCTGATGAAGTAGCAGCCTCGACCAACGCGAGGGGCATGGCCGCGATGGGAGGTGGCGAGTGTGGAGGTTGGCTAGGAGAGAGTTGGACTGGTGGAGTTGATGGCGTCGTGGTGTGTTGAGAGCGAGAATTGGGAGAAGATGGAGAGGCGTTGGAGGTTGGAAGGGCGGCCCCCCAACTTCCTTCGCCGAAGCCCCGTCTTTGGACTTTAGGACATGAGCCAGCCTCAATCTTCGTTGTCTATCCATTTTCGAATCTGCACCAAAAAGGTAAATGCAATAGGGGTTAAGCACAAGTTAAACACTATACAAAGAAGACAGATAAGTCATACACTAAGTAAGAACAAGAAAGTGCAGTGAAGGAAGAGTTATGAGGGTGGCTCTCATACTTATGTATTTCGCTAGAGCCTCAGCGTTGTACTCTAGGGGGGCAGTGTCGAAGCCCCCCGTGCTGGTCAGAATTTGACAAGCCTCTCGATCGTTCCAGGGCAACTCGTCAAGGGATTTGGGTTTCGTGGGCTTCACCTCCTTCACCCAGTACAAGGAGAAGCCGTCAAGGGCGGAGGGGTGAAAGTCAGAACAATAAACTTTGAAGAATTTGCCCTTCCACCCCTTGAAGGATTGTTGGAATAAGGTCAGGTGGACCCTTCCAGGTATGTTGTTGAGGCTCACCCAGAGGCTCTTCCCCTGTTTCTTCACTTTGAAGAAATGAAGGAAGATGTCGACGGAGGGAGCGTGCCCGAAGAACCCGCACAAGATGTCAAAGGCTTTGACAAAGGCCCAGCCGTTGGGGTGCAGCTGGGCTGGGGCAACGTGGATTTCGGTTAATAGTTCCCTCTCGAACCTGGAGAAGGGAAGCGCATCCCTATGCGCTTGAAAACCACCTGGTAGAAGTAGAAGAAGGGGACCCCGTTGTTGGCCCGCTCATCCCCACATACAGGCTACCCTAGGGTACAAGGGAGCACTGCTATGTCATCGTCGTGCCATTTTGCGAAGGCACGATGGTCGTAGGTGCTCGACTCTCCTACGTGATCCCTCCAGGCCTTTGTGGAGACCAAGCTCGAGTACTCATCGAGCAGCTCGTCTGGAGCCCATGGGTAAAGGGCCCTCTAGTTGACTTTGGGGGGTGGAGGGTTGGTCGTTGTTTTAGTACGCGCCATTGATGAAGAAACTGGAGAATGAAGAAGAGAAAAGGTTTAGCGAATGGGGTCAGGAAGAAAAGGGGGAAGAAGCCCTAAGAAAACCCCTACCCACGCGAGAAGTTCAGAAGGGGAGAAACAGAGAAATGAGGAAGAAAAACGTGAATGCAAGGAAAATAAACAGGCCCAGACAGTTATATCAGTACAAAAAGTTAAAGGAGAGGGCCATTGAAGGAGAAAAATCATACCTTTTGAGTATCGATTTGGATGGAGATTGGAAGTGCTAAGGAGAGAACGAAAAATGCAGTGAGAGCTTTTGGAGAAGAAGGTGAACAGTAGAGGGAATACGAAAAGTGTGAATGGAACAGTGCCTTTGAGCGCGCATTTTCAAAGGGATATAACGTTAACTTGAAGCTCTAACGACACTCATTCCCAGCCATAGGATTGTGCCAAGAGATTAACGCGCAACTTAAAACGTCACATCTTCAGCGCAGAGAATGTCGCGTCAGACGCTCAGAGAGCGTCACGTCAACTGATCAAAGGAATGTCACGTCAGTAGGAATGCCACGTGGATGCTAGGGCGAGGCCTTAGTCTTTTTCCTGAAACAAGTGTCAGCTCAAGATTGGGGGGCTTGTGTACCGTCTCGTCCCCGGGCGTTGACCAAAGTCAAAGTCAACATATGGTGGGACCCCTCAAAGGTGCCCAAGGGAAGAAAGTCAACAGGCTGACCGCATAAGGCGTCGCCAAGATGAGGCATCGTCAGATGTAGGCGTCGCCAGGGTGAAGCGTCGCCTAGTTAAGGCATCGACGATGTCACCCCTCGATACCCATGGGTAGGAAAGACAATGGAGGGGGTGACACTGCGAGGGGCCTCGACAGCTCAAAACAGTAACAAAGAGAAGAGAAATGTGGCGTCAAGGCCATAATACCAGTACTTTTAATGGCAAGAGTACTGATGGTCCCACTAGTACTGTTGGTGACAACAGTACTGATGGTCCCACCAGTACTGTTGGTGGCAACAGTACTGATGGTGGGACCAGTAGTGTTGGTGGCAAGAGTACTAATGGTGCCACCAATAGTTTTGGTGGCAACAGTACTGATGGTACCACCAGTATTGTTGGTGGCAACAGTACTGATGGTCCCACCAGTAGTGTTGGTGACAACAGTACTGATGGTGCCACCAGTAGTGTTGGTGGCAACAGTACTGATGGTGCCACCAGTAGTGTTGGTGGCAACAGTACTGATGGTGCCACCAATATTGTTGGTGGCAACAGTACTGATGGTCCCACTAGTGTTGTTGGTGGCAAGAGTACTGATGGTACCACCAGTGTTGTTGGTGGCAACAGTACTCATGGTACCACCAATGTTGTTGGTGGCAACAGTACTGATGGTACCACGAGTACTGTTGGTGACAACAGTACTGATGGACCCACCAGTACTGTTGGTGGCAACAGTACTGATGGTGCCACCAGTAGTGTTGGTGGCAATAGTACTGATGGTGTCACCAGTGCTGTATTTTGATGTCCTCAATCTTGTGTATGATTTCATCCACTAAAGTCTCCTCCCCTGTAAACTATTTCCTTCTCCGATTAAAATTCTAAGCCCATTGATCAACATTTCAATATTTAGGAACAAAATCATTATCCATGTTTATATAATTAGTTTTTCATATTAAATTTTAATTGAAATTGTTTCCTGCGGGTTCAACACTCCTACTTCAAATCATTATACTTTAGTTGACTAAGTACACTTGTCGATTGAAATCAACAAAATTGTCGTGATCTGTGTTTTGGGGAACAAATTTTTTGTATTTGGGATCAATTTGTATCTTAAAAGTATAGGATCTTTAGGTTTGGCTAGACTTAGAATCCTTTTAATATCGGTATAATTTACGAATTTTGCTCGAATCTATATAAAGGTTAGAACACCACTAGTGTTCGTATACTTAATATCTAATTTTGTTACTAATTGTATCGTCCCGTCCCCGAGCGGTGACCAAAGTTAAAGTCAAAGTCAAAGTCAAACACGTGGTGCGACCCGCCAAGGGGCTCAAGGGAGAAAGTCAATAGGTTGACCATTTTGGGCGTCGCCAGAGGTAGGCGTCGCCAGGTGTGGGCGACTCCATGTTGAGGCGTCGTTGATGTCACCCCCCGATACCCACAGGTAGGGAAGACTGTGGAGGGGGCGACACACTCAGAGGTCACCGTACGGGCGAGGAGGCCTCGGGCCCCGGTACCTCAGAGCAGTAATAAAGAGAAGAGAGAGGTGGCTTCAAGGCCATAGTTCCAGTAGGGGGTAACCTAACTCGTGAAGTACCCACGCCACCTCTGGAGAATCCCTGGGACAGATACGACCCAGGAAAGGGCCACGCCCAAGGGTGAACCATGTGCATGGTACGAGAGGAAGGCAGATACACTCCCAGGGCGAGTGACTAGAAGCTGGGCGCATGAGTTGGCACCCAGGTCGTCACCCCTCGCGTCAGATGCACTCCAGGGAAGGAAGACTTAAACGTTGGAATTTCCCCAAGATTGGGTTACAGCGTTGTAAGGCCTTCCACGTGGAATCGCGGTTAAGTCAAAAGGACCATGGCAGTAAGCACTGAAACATCAAGGTATATAAGCTTTTCTGAAAGCTCAGTAAGGTACGTTTTATCAGTTGCACATTTTACTCAGTTTACGCACGAGTGGTTAGAGAGAGAGAAAAGTTAGTTACGATTCCGTTACGGTACTCCGATACGGAGGTTTTGATGTTTCTTGCTTTGTTGACTTGATTGTCGGAGTGCTAACGGCCGCGAGGGCGCCCTTTGCTCACTTCATTTCAAGTACTCACGACGGCGTAAGGCGGAGATCTGAGTTGAAGACGAAGGAGTCCTTGATCGCAAGTTAGAGCCACGCACGAAGACTTTCTCAGTCAACTGGCAGGAACACTAATGAAAATAAATAAATCTTAAGATAGAGAAGAAATATTTTCAGGTTGAAATCCTAAAATAAAATTTAAAAGAACTATTTGTGTTTAAGGATATAAGAGCCTTAAACACAAATATAATGCATAAATTGAAAATAAAAAATACAAGGCCTTGATTTTCACCACAAGGAAATTACACCAAAAAAAACATTGATTAAATCAATGGTTTTACATTTAACCCAATAGAAAGTTACCTTAAAAAAAGTAATTAACATTTGTAATTCAAATATTTCAAAGAGACTGATCCTGCCTGTTGACCGGAGCGCTGGAGAATGCCTCGTCAAAGGATCGACGTGCGCGCCGCTTCTCACTTCCGTTCCTCCTCTGGATCTATCTCAAGAACCTGCAAAGAAACGATACGGCGCCGCTGCGGCCGATCGCACTCCGACGCTCAAGTCAGTGACGGTATCACCAAATACTAAGAACTGGAACCGTGCGAATCTCTCTCACAAACAGCTCTGTCACTCGCAAGCGTAAAGTGTATGAACTGAACGTGCGTACCTTAGGAAATCTGTTAAGAACTCTTATATACCTGGTGATTTTCTCTCTCCTGGCAGTTACAGACTTGGACACGTGGCTTGCATCCGACTGTACACGTGCCATCATCTGGAGGCTCACTGACTTGGCGCTGCTTCTACTCTCATTTTGGCTAAGTTACCTATGCATGGTGCTGCCCAGTGCATAGCTAACTCAGGAATGCGATCTCTACTGAAACTGGCGAGGTAGGGCCTTCATACACCTTCCCTGTGGTCTCGCCGGCCGCCTTCATAATCTGCTTCTCCTTTAACTTCGGCGATGTGCTTGTACTGGCGATCTTCGACTGCCTGGTCGCCTGAGTCTGCATCTGGCGACTTCGTCCCCAACCTGGCGATCGCCTATTCTGGTAAGCTGGAGATCGGAACACGCCAACTTAACTATCGGCGACTACATGTGCCTCCCGACTTCCTTCCCAACCGTCAACCTGGCGCCTTGTCAACACGCCTACACTGTAACAGGATGCCACGTCATCGCATCCGACCAGCAGGGCGGTACACAAGCCCCCCAGTCTTAAGCGAAGACTTGTCTAGCGAAAAGACTGAAAAAGCCTTCGTTAACACCGGTCTACGTGGCATGGGCGCAGAATTCCAAGCGGTAGTACTTTCTGCTGCTCTGACGCTCCACCAAACGCTTCACGCATCTTTCAACACGTGGCTCTCATCAACGGCCATCTTCATCTGCCGTTAGCGCTTCCCAAAACCGTTCGAAAACCCCTAAACCCCTTACGCTCCTACTGTTTCATCACTTTCTTCAAACTTGCGTACGCTCTTATTTCCCTCTGCGAAAGCTCTCGACGTTCCTCGACGCTCTAGATCACCACCTCCCTTCAACATTCTCCCGATCATCGAAAGGTAACTACTTTCCTTCATCTGCTGGGTTTTCTTGCATTTTCACCGATTTGCATCATCCTATAACTGTCTGGTGCATACGCTGTGGGCTGTTTTCCATTTCTCCTTCTCGTAACTTAGGGTTCTGCCGATCGTCGCAACGAACTCATATTCGTTCGTCTTTCACCTTCCCTCCCTGATCGAGTCAGCCTTTGTAACCCTCCTGATTATTTTTCCTTTCTTCTGCGTTTGCAGTTTGCTACCATGACTCGCACGAAGATCACCCCGAACCCCCCTCCGTCAGCGCGAAACCCTCCTTCTCAAGCACACGACTCTACGCAAGTTCGTGGTGCCCCCTCTTCGCAGGCTGTGAGGCCCGCGTCTTCTCAAACCACTTTGGCCCAGGCGACTCCACCAAACGCTGGAGGAGCCCCCACCCCACTGCCAGACTTCAAGACGTTATACTCATGGGCTAACTCAACCCTCTTGAAGGAAACGTCGTCGGTGAACACCGCGGGAGCGGTTCTACGATTGACCAATGGGGACGAGGCCTACGAATCATTCCACAAGGAGCACGATGAGAGAATGATGGTGCTGCCTTGCCCAGCCACTCTGCCAGTGTGTGCTGATGATAAAGTGAGCGCCGACGGGCCCTTCTGCTTCGTCTACACCACTCTTTTCAAGAAAGTTAAACTCAGGTTCTCTCTTACTCGATTTGAGAGGGAACTCTTAACCGAGCTCAACATCGCTGCCGCCCAGCTTCACCCCAACAGCTGGGCGTTCGTCCGGGCTTTTGAGGTAACATGCGCCCACCTGGGGTTGCCTGCGTCAGTGGACGTATTTTTATTTCTGTTTGAGGCCAAACACCCAGGCGATCGCCTTTGGGTCAGTCTGAACGCCATCGCTGGGAGATCCATCTTCACCATCTTCCAGCAGTCGTATAAGGATTGGAAGGGGAAGTTCATCCAGGTCCGCGCGAACGACAAAGACCCTTCCCTTCTCGACGGTTTCCCCTTGTACTGGGTGGACAAGGGGAAAAAAGAGTCTAAGAGCTGCTTCAGGAGGCCCAGAAGTCCTGACAGCATGGGAGCTTTGGACAGAGACCTTTGTCTCTTCTGGAAGAGGGTGGCGGATGCCCACATAACATTCTTGACCCCCACCCTGATTTCCTTCGAGTTCTTTGAGGACCAGTTGGAATTTCAAATAGGTCAAGACACTACATCTTTGTCTTCACATTGCTTCAGATATTGTTTCTGGGCGTCTTGTGCGACACACACAAGACTTTGGTTTTATCTTTTCTGCATATGCCTGCTTTTGCTGTTTCCTTGCCTTGTACACTTACTCCATTCTCCTTTAAGCTAACCTATGCACTTTCATTTCATGCAGATACCATGTTGGGTAAGAACATGCTCGCCGATCTAAAGGCGCTCGCCCGAAACCACGGGTTGGCGACCGGCTCCCAGACGGTTCCCAACTCGGCGGTCGAGAAGGCCATCATCCAAGGGCGATCACCGCCTAAGGCGCCCACTCAACGAAAGAAACTGGTCCTTAAGAGGCCAAAGCGGAAAGCCCCCCAAGTTGTCCAAGAGGATGAGGAGGAGGACGACGAGGTCACAGAGGATGGCCTTGTCACAAAAAGGAAGAGGGTGGCGCCATCTTCCCCACCTGCCCCGCCCCCTCTTCCGGCTTCAACACCACCATCAACACCCGCTCCTCCTCCTTCACCACCAGCACCACAAGCCCCTTCACCACCAGTCCAAGTAGTCCCATTGGCCACTGCGCCACCTGCAACTGAGGCCCAAGAGCCAAACTTCTTAGAGGACCCCCCGAGCGCCTCTACTCCACATATATCAGCAGGAGGGGGCCCTCCTTCCAACACCTCAGCTGCAGGAGTCATTCCAATCGGGGATGAGGTCGCTCATACCTCTCCAATCCTAATCACCGAGTCCCCGGTTGTGTCGCCGCGCCAAGAAGCAACCACCGAAAATACTGTTAAGGAAGGCGGCGACGAGAACCCTCAACAAGCCCCCCTGGCGCCTCTCCAAGCTGCAAATCTTTCCCTCGAGGTGACGAGGATGTGGGAACCTCTGACTGCTAAACTCAAAACCATTGCAGAGGATATCCCATCAATCATAACGAGAGCTGTGGAGAGCTCCACCAGGCGGCTACAGGATGACATCTACAACCTCAAGACCGAGAACAGCACAATGAAGGTCGAGGTGGAGAAGGTGTCATTCAGCCTAACGCTCGCGGAAATGGAACATTCTCGAGTGGAGGATGCCCTAAACACCGAGCTTAGGCTTGCGCGCAAGGAAGCTGTCGACCTTCGCCGCAAAGTCCACGAACTTGCCCAAGAGAAGGTCGAACTTGAAAGCAGAATCGTGCCTCTGCGTACCAAGGCGAGCAACCTGGAGGCTCAAATTCAAGCCAATGCCGACAAGGTACAGAAGTTGGAGCAGAGGTCGATCGACCGCGAGAAGCTACTTGGGCAAGTAGAGAAAGCAAGAGACGACGCCATGGCTGATCTCTCTGAGGCAAACAAAGAGAAGGTGAAGATGGTTGCCGAGTTGGCCCAGGCTCAAACAGAATCTAAGAAGGTGGCTGACGACCTTCTTCAAGCTCAAGAGACCAACAAACAACTCCAAAAACAGGTCGAAGAGCTGGAGCAGCAGAACAAGGAGCTTAAGCAGCAGGTTGAAGGATTTCAAAAGCAAATTGAAGAACTTCAAAAGCAAATTGAAGAACTTAAGCTAAGCTCTGCTCAGATTCTGGTTGCTGGGTTTGATGCCGCTCGAGAACAGTTTGCATGCCTCTTCCCTGATCTTGACCTTAGCATGGTGTCGTTAGACAACGAAGTAGTAGATGGGAAGGTCGTTCCCGCCGAAGGCTCAACCAACTCTACCCCCTCTGCCTCTTTATGAATTCACTTGTATTTATCTTGTAAAAACTCTTGCACATGTATTTTGAACAGCCACTTATTTCAATAGCGAAATTTGGATATGTCTTCTGACTTCTCTTGAGCGCTTTACTTTCTTTGTATGCCTAACTCTGCTACGCTTAACTTGGTGATTTTGCAAACACGACCTTTGGCGTAACTTCTTCGAGCTGATTCAAACTTAAGCAATAATCGCTTTAAACAACTTGCACCCCTGAGCCACTAACCTGATCGTAAGAAAGGTTCCAAGCAATGAACTATGATTCAATCATTGGTTCAAACAACGTCCCACTTGACCCGCTTTATCAAACAAGTCTTTCAACCTTCTCGCCGTGTTTGAACTTTCGCGATCACCTAGACCTCTTGGCAACACCAGCTTTCCTTAGCCTCAGGCTTTGGCAGTCATCTCTTTATCTGAGGCAGAAATGCCCTTTGGGACCTTCCTTTACCTCCCCTGAACCTCAGAGCTAAAGACTGGCTGGCTTAGGCGTTCTCTTCGAACCTACCTTAGCCGCCTTTCAAGCTTCTTCCACCCTCTCCGCCATACCTGAACTCGTTCAAGACGAGAAGGATTTTATCTTGCCTATACTCGCGCACAGGCGAGAAGGTCTTTTAACTCGCCTGAACTCGCTCATCGGCGAGAAGGACTTTTACTCGCCTGAACTCGCTCATCGGCGAGAAGGACTTTAAACGGCCTTAACTCGCTCGACGGCGAGAAGGACTTTGTCAGGTGCCTCAACTTGCCCAGGGCGTACATCTCCCCCCCCCTGGATGCACTGAGGACCTTTCTCGCCTGCGCCCGCACAACGGCGAGGAGGTCTTTAACTTGCCTCTGCGTCGCCCCGGGAGTTACATCTTCTCGCTCCCAGAAACACGGAGGACTTTTTCTCTTTCTCGCCTGCACTCGCTCAACGGCGAGGAGGTCTTTTTAACTTGCCTCAAAACGAGCGAGGGCGTTGAGGTCTTCCATCTGGTGCCTCCGATCGCCGAAAAACGATGAGGACTTTAAAAACTTAACTGGTGCCTCTAATCGCCGAAAAACGATGAGGACTTTAAAAACTTAACCGGTGCCTCTAATCGCCGAAAAACGATGAGGACTTTAAAAACTTAACTGGTGCCTCTAATCGCCGAAAAAAAACGATGAGGACTTTAAAATTTTAGAAAACACGCGACATATCTTTTCGTGCCTCAAATCATGTACGAATGACAAGGTCTTTCTTCGAAACTTTTGGAAATAACACATATGCGGTCTGAAAACACCTTATACTTCGAAAACTCTTCTTTTATTGGGCGGCCTCATTAAAAACCCTCCTTAGGGAAAAAAGAGTGCCCCCTTAAAACTGTTTTAACAGAGACATTGCAATGTAATATTTGTGTTTGTCTTTACTTACAAAGCTCTTAGTTATAGTACAACTTCAGGTGTGTGGCGTTCCAGGTACGAGGGATCGCCCCCCCTTCCAACGTCTCCAAGCGATAGGCTCCGTTCCCGAGTGCCTCGGTTATTCTGAACGGTCCAGTCCACTTGGGTGATAGCTTATTCTCCATCTCGTACTGGTGGGCCTTTCTCATCACCAGATTGCCTTCTCTAAACTGCCTTGGCATCACCCTTGAGTTGTACCTTCGCTCGACCCTTCTCTTCACCGCCTCAGCCTTCAGCCTTGCCTCCTCCCTGACTTCGTCCAGCAGATCCAGGTTCAGTCTTCTCTCTTCATTCGAGTCTTCCTCTACAAAGTTCTGGAATCTCGGCGAGCTCTCCTGAATCTCGACTGGAATCATGGCATCACACCCATAGACCAAACTAAACGGGGTTCATGGGTTCCTGACTGCTCGGTGGTGTGGTACGCCCAAACTATTCGGGGTACCTCCTCAGCCCAACTCCCCTTGGCTTTCTCGAGCCTCCTCTTCAAACCTCTCAGCAACACCCGGTTAGCTGATTCCACCTGGCCATTAGTCTGAGGGTGCTCGACGGATGCAAACACTTGCTGAATTCCAACCCCTTCGCAAAGCTTCTTCAACAGGTGGCTCGCAAACTGAGTCCCATTATCTGATACCAGGCGCTTAGGCACTCCAAACCGGTACACAATATTCTTCCACACGAAGCCTTCGATCTTATGCGCGGTGATCTGGGCCACTGGTTCTGCTTCAATCCACTTGGTGAAATACTCAATCGCCACCACCAAGTACTTCATCTGCCTGATCGCCAGTGGAAAAGGTCCCAGGATGTCGATTCCCCAAGTATGAAACGGCCAAGGGTTATAGATCGACTTCAACTCCTCGGGAGGCGCCTTGTGCCAATCGGCGTGCTGCTGGCATTGCTTGCAGCACTGGGTATACTTCTTGCAATCTTCTCTCATGGATGGCCAGTAGTAGCCTGCACGGAGAGTCCTGGCGGCCAGAGCTCGACCCCCGACGTGACTTCCACATATTCCTTCGTGGAGCTCTGCCATAACTCTTGTGCACTTTTCGCCGTGTATACATTCCAGGAGTGGGTGAGTGAACCCAAACCTGTACAGATCGCCATCAATCAGTGTGTACTTGCTGGAATTCTTCTTTACCTTCCTAGCTTCTGTTGGATCTAACGGGAGGAGGCCATCCGCCAGGCATCGCTTGTACTGTGTTATCCATGTGTCTGGCTCTTGGGTGGCGCAGACCTGCATCACGTCCACCTTCTCTCCTCGGCAAGCTCTAATTCTTGGCGATCTCAGGGTTTCTTGCGTCAAAGACTTATGGCTTCTCGCTGCTCTCTCCGTCGACCTGCTTATCTGAAGGACCAGGTGATCTGCTACAAATGCCCTCGGCGTCTTCAAAGTTTCTTGAATCACTGTCCTCTGCCTACCCCCCTTGCCCGAACTGGCGAGCTTAGCAAGCAAGTCAGCTCGGGCATTCTGTTCTCGGGGCACATGCACCACTTCAAAAGAGGCGAAGGAACTCTTCAATTCCTGCACATACGCCAAGTAAGCCGCCATTTGTGGATCTTTAGCCTGGAACTGGCCTGTTACTTGCCCGGTGACTAGCAGCGAGTCACTCTTAGCCATCAGCACTCTGGCTCCCATCTCTTTAGCCAGCAGAATCCCGGCGATCAGCGCCTCATACTCTGCTTGATTGTTGCTGGCTTTGAAGGCGAATCTCAACGATTGTTCGATCAGCACGCCGTTGGGTCCTTCCAATATGACTCCAGCACCGCTACCCTGCTGGTTTGACGATCCATCCACCGAGAGTACCCAACGGAAATCATCTCCTTCAACCCGCGTCGCCTCTGAAGAGAGCTCGACTACAAAATCTGCAAAGATTTGCCCTTTGATCGGGCCTCGAGGCTCGTATTTAATGTCAAACTCTGACAACTCGACTGCCCACTTCACCATTCTTCCTGCAACGTCAGGTTTCTTCAAGACCTTCTGGATGGGCAGGTCAGTCATCACCAGTATTGTGAAACTGTGGAAATAGTGGCGCAACCTCCTCGCCGAAAACACCACAGCCAATGCAGCCTTCTCTAGGGCCTGATATCTCGTTTCTGGGCCCTGCAACACTTTACTCACGAAATAGATAGGTCTCTGAGCCTGATCCTGGTCCTGGGCGAGCACAGCACTCACCGCCCTCTCAGTCACAGCGAAATACAACCTGAGAGGGATTCCCGCCAGTGGTTTGCACAAAATCGGCGGGCTCGCCAAATATTCCTTCAGCTTGACGAAAGCTTCCTCGCACTCTTTCGTCCAAGCGAACTTGTTATTGCGCCGCAGACACTGGAAATAGGGATGTCCCTTTTCTCCGCTTGCTGACACGAAGCGGGATAGGGCCGCCATCCGACCCGTCAGCTGCTGGACTTCTTTCACTGTAGTCGGGCTTCTCATCGCCAAGATGGCGGCGCACTTTTCCGGGTTGGCCTCTATCCCTCTTTCAGTCAAGAGAAAACCCAAAATTTTCCAGCCTCCACGCCGAAAATGCATTTCTCCGGGTTGAGCTTCAACTTGAACTTGGCGATCGTCGTGAACAACTCTTCCAAGTCTGCAACGTGCTTGCTTTTCTCCTGCGAGGTCACGACCATGTCATCGACGTAAGCTTGCACGTTCCTTCCCAGCATCGGTGCAAGTACTCGATCCATCAGCCTCTGGTACGTGGCCCCCGCGTTCTTCAGCCCGAACGGCATCACCTTATAACAGTAGCACGACCTCTCCGTCATGAAAGCTGTTTTTTCTTCGTCCATGGGATGCATCTTGATCTGATTATAGCCCGAGAAGGCGTCCAGGAAACTCAGCAGCTTGCACCCTGCAGCGCTATCAACCAGGGCATCAATGCTTGGTAAAGGATACGAATCCTTTGGGCAAGCCTTATTCAGGTCGGTGAAATCGACGCACATGCGCCATTTCCCGTTGCTCTTCTTTACCAGCACGACATTTGCCAGCCACTCAGGGTACTGGACTTCCCGGATGTGGCCTGCAGCGAGGAGTTTCTGGGTCTCATCCTTGATCGCCTGCCTCCTTTCTTCATTAAATTTCCTCCTTCTTTGCCGCACCGGTCTCACCATGTTGTCCATTGCCAGATGATGGCACAAGAAGTCGGGATCGATCCCGGGCATGTCCGAAGCAGACCAGGCAAACGCGTCCAGATGCCGTTCAATCACCTTGGCGATCTGGTCCTGGAGATCGACCTCCAGAGATCTTCCGAGCTTGAAAACCTTCCCCCCGATCTCCTTCTCGAGCCACTGCTCGACGGGTTTGGGCCTGGACTCTCTGGCGATCACCGCCTTGGCGATTCCGAGTTCCCTTGCTTCCTCCGGGCGATTCCGCGCCTCTTCCTCCTCCAGGGCAGCATTCCTCTCCCCCAGCTCAGCATCTACCATCTCTACGTCCCTTCCAGCGGCCTCCTCCATTATCGGCGGTCTGGGCTTCACACCGGGCGGTGGGGTGGTTGTGACATAGCTCACTGATCTTTTATTTTTCAGGCTATTTTCATAGCACTTTTTCGCTTCCTTCTGATCAGACTTTATCGTGATCACCACCCCTTCCATGGACGGCAGCTTCACCTTCATGTGCCGAGTCGATGGAATTGCGCCTATCCTGTTGAGAGTGGGCCTTCCCAGCAGGATGTTATATGCTGAGGGGGCGTTTACGATGAGGTACTTGATTTTCTCCGTCCTCGACCCAGCCTCATCGGTAAACGTGGTTCTCAGCTCGATGTACCCCCTGACCTCCACCTGGTCGCCAGCGAACCCATACAAGCACCCTCCATAGGGCCTTAGCTGGTCAAGGGGCAATTCCAACTGCGTGAAAGTCGGCCAGAACATCACGTCTGCCGAACTTCCTTGGTCCACCAGAACTCGGTGGACCTTCCTCCCCGCCGTGATCAACGAAATAACAATGGGATCGTTGTCATGAGGCACAACGTCCCGAAGATTCTGCTTGGTGAACGTAATGTCCACTTCGGGCGAGTGATCTTCAAACATGTCTACTGACATCACCGATCGCGCGTACCTTTTCCTCTGCGACGCGGTGCATCCACCACCTGAGAAACCCCCTGCAATGGTGTGGATCTCCCCATGGATAGGCATCTCATGTTGCTGGGCTTCTCCACCTGCTGGCTGGGAACTCGACGCCCCTCCGGTCCTTCTGTCCAGCAGATAGTCGTTTAGGAACCCGCTCTTGACCAGGTCATCGAGCTGGTATCCTAAAGACAAACATGAGTCCAGGTTGTGGCCAAAGCACTGGTGAAACTCGCACCAGACGTCCGGCTTCGACCCTAGCACCTTGTCGCCCACCTTCTCGGGCGCCTTCAATCTAGCTGATATGTTAGGGATAGCGATCAGGTCCGCTAGTCCCATGACGAATTTGTGCTTAGGTGGGCGATTGTATTCCCGGCGTGCTGGTTGTTGGCGTGCTGGCGGTTGGCGTGCTTGGCTTCTTCCCTTGTTTCTCCTATCGTAAGGATAGCGAGTCCTTTGATCCTTTCTGGCCGCCGCTGCCGTTTCCAGCACTCTCTGTGGCTGGATCCTGGTCTGGGCGCGTGGCCTAACGGGAGCCACACTGCCTCTCTTCTCGGCGACCTCACTCTCGTCGGCGATGTGAGCCACCGCAAGTCGCCTGACTTCAGCAAACGTCGCTGGATGAGCCCTGATCAAGGCTTCGCAGAATGGCCCTGGCTGCACGCCCTTCTTGAAGGCATAAACCAGCATTTCTTCATCCTTGGCCGGCGACCTGACCATCTGCGCTCCGAAGCGATTGAGGTAGTCTCTGAGGGACTCCCCATGGTACTGCCTTATATCAAACAGGTCATAGGACACCCTGGGCGGTGCCTTGTTCACAATATACTGCTCGACAAAGATTTTCGAAAATTGCTGAAAATTAGTTATGTGGCCATTAGGCAGGATCACAAACCACTCCATCGCCGTTCCCTGGAGCGTGCTCACGAACATCTTACAATAGACAGCATCCGACCCTCCCGACAGCATCATCTGTGTGTGGAACGTGGTCAGATGAGCCTCTGGATCCTCCACGCCGGTAAACACAACCTTAACCGGAACCACGCTCGTGGGAATTGGCGTGTCGGTAATCGCCTGAACGAAAGGCATTGGGAACACACGAGGCGGCGTCGACGGTGCCACTTCTTCAGCTGAAGAACGACCCTGCTACTCCTGAAGAGCTCGACGTAGCTCTTCAGCTACTTTGCTGAGCTCCTCGTTCCTGGCGCGAGAGGCGACCAGGTCTTCATGTATCCTCGCCTGCTCGACGCGCGAGGCTTCTACAGTGGCCTGCAATGAGCGCATCATTTCTGCCATCTGGGCCATGGTCATGGCGGCGTCGCCTTCAGCTGCGACGGGAGCCACGGGACTGGAACGATTGCTTCTCATCTTTCTCATTAACTTCAGCGAACCACAGAAGTACAGCAAATAACACTTCAACCACGAACGAATCAGCGACCGATCGGAGAAGATTCAAGAAACTGCGCAAGGACTTCAAGAAACCACGAACCTTCGAAGAAAATCGCAGCTTCACCAAAAACCACCGTTTCCCCGCGAACCAAACAACCAAACGAAAGAACTCGAATCCACCGACCGAAAAACCAAACGAACGGTTTAAAACACAAACTTCCCCGAACGAAACTCAAAGAAACCAAGAACGACGGTTGCACCAGCACACAACCGCGCAGAAAACCTCGAAAACCTCCACGAACTCACGCTGTGGATGGGAGCACGTTTTACACGGCCCCACGGTGGGCGCCTGATGATCCTGCCTGTTGACCGGAGCGCTGGAGAATGCCTCGTCAAAGGATCGACGTGCGCGCCGCTTCTCACTTCCGTTCCTCCTCTGGATCTATCTCAAGAACCTGCAAAGAAACGATACGGCGCCGCTGCGGCCGATCGCACTCCGACGCTCAAGTCAGTGACGGTATCACCAAATACTAAGAACTGGAACCGTGCGAATCTCTCTCACAAACAGCTCTGTCACTCGCAAGCGTAAAGTGTATGAACTGAACGTGCGTACCTTAGGAAATCTGTTAAGAACTCTTATATACCTGGTGATTTTCTCTCTCCTGGCAGTTACAGACTTGGACACGTGGCTTGCATCCGACTGTACACGTGCCATCATCTGGAGGCTCACTGACTTGGCGCTGCTTCTACTCTCATTTTGGCTAAGTTACCTATGCATGGTGCTGCCCAGTGCATAGCTAACTCAGGAATGCGATCTCTACTGAAACTGGCGAGGTAGGGCCTTCATACACCTTCCCTGTGGTCTCGCCGGCCGCCTTCATAATCTGCTTCTCCTTTAACTTCGGCGATGTGCTTGTACTGGCGATCTTCGACTGCCTGGTCGCCTGAGTCTGCATCTGGCGACTTCGTCCCCAACCTGGCGATCGCCTATTCTGGTAAGCTGGAGATCGGAACACGCCAACTTAACTATCGGCGACTACATGTGCCTCCCGACTTCCTTCCCAACCGTCAACCTGGCGCCTTGTCAACACGCCTACACTGTAACAGGATGCCACGTCATCGCATCCGACCAGCAGGGCGGTACAGAGACATTTATTTAGTCTGGTTTT
The DNA here is from genome assembly GCF_000499845.2 of Phaseolus vulgaris. Lineage (NCBI taxonomy): Eukaryota > Viridiplantae > Streptophyta > Magnoliopsida > Fabales > Fabaceae > Phaseolus > Phaseolus vulgaris. Next base: position 26,741,030 of record NC_023759.2, read on the forward strand.
GGCACACTTATTCCTTAATATGGAGACTTAACAAAGTACATTATGGAATACTCTATTCCATTTTAAACTAAACTAAGAAATTACAAATAACTAATTGAATTTTTAACATGAAGTCTGAACTTCTACATTCAGATGCTAGAATACTAACAGATACAATCATTCGTTGAAATCGAGCATTTTGTTTAGTGCACCAAGATAAGCCTCTACACTGGAAACAACAACATCTACTCCGTCTCCAATCCCACTATAAAAGGAAATTTTTTGAAATATTAGATGTGCATGTAGGGAGTTAGCAAGAAAATGATATACTAAACAATCAAATTTTGATTAACAATACCTAAATGTTGGATAAATAATGTTTCCAGTAGAAGCAGATGAGTGCGCATTCTCTTTACGAATTACAACATGTATAGTTGCAATTGCATCAGTGCCTCCTGTGATTGTATTTAGAGAGTACTCAAGTACTCTCACAGCTTCCTGCATTAAATATTAAATATTGTAAAGATTCCATTATAGAAATATATTTACTGATAAAAAAAAACTTAATTAGAATATCAATATTCATGTGATTGCAAGAAATATTCTTTTTATATATAAAAAAAATCTTTGCATAACTTGGTTAGATACTTAAAAAAATGAAATTAAAAACATTGACCTTCCAAGAACTTCCATGTAGGATGATATAAACATAATTCACACTATCTTATACATAACTTTCTAGCCTATATAATCTTTGGGAATAGAAAAAGTTCATGAAAGTATTTGATTGCTTACCAATAGATTTCAAATAGCATACTATAGAAAAGAGTAAATGCTTATATGTAGTAAGAGACGTAATAAAAAAGAAAATAAAAAAGAAAAAGTTAGAACTTTTTAAAGTCGATATACCTTGACAATGAGATTGACAGCCTTAAAAGCTGAATCCACTGGTCCTTTTCCAACGGCACAAGCAACGTGTGTGGTACCGTCAATTCTAACAAGTTCAATAGTTGTTGATGAAAAATTCATAGTTCCACAAGTCACCTACGTTGACGATAGATATTCATTATTTTTTCTTCTTTTTCTGTTTTGTATTATTCTATCAAACATATATATATATATATATAGTTTAAAATTAATCTCATTCTAATTTACCTCCAACCCACCAAGCTTCCAAATAGGTTCTACATCACAAACTTTATCTGATACCAATGCTTTAAGGTCAACATCGGTAACTCTCTAAGAAAAAAAATATTTGAATCACATATTAGTTCAAGATGATTCAGAAGAAAAAAAATAGAGTAAATATAATTAATACAGAACAAATTAATTATTTGATATAATATTATTAACTATATATATATTATATTCAGAAATGAAAAAGAAAAAAGAAAAGTAATTATTAACCTTTTTTTTCTCAGCCATTGCTTTGAAGTTTTGAAATACACTCTCAACTTCATCCTCCTTGAGTTCATAACCAAGCTGAAAAGGAAGAAAATAGGTCATGAAACAGAAAAACGATACTTTCCGTTTAAGTATATACAACACAAATAGTTGCATACCTCTTTAAGTCGTTTTTTCAAAGCTTGACGTCCACTAATAGATGTGGTAGTGTAAAACGAAGGAAAAAAATGAGTTATACTTAAATTATATGAAATTTAAGATAAAAATTAATTAATAAGTTAGTACTAAACTACAAATAAAAATAATAAACCAAGAACAACTGGTATCAGATTAAAACAACTTTTTCATAGGCAAAAGGTCAGAAAATGGGATAAAAGAGTTGTGAGAAAAGAGCATACCTTAGCTTCCCTAGGACCATATTAGCTCCATTGGACCTTTCATAACCAATATCTTCAGGAGAAAGTATTTCATATGTGCCTCTATGCTTTAACAATCCATCCTACAAACCAGAAATCAAAATAGAGAAAAACAACAACAATACAATAGAAAAAGTTTAAGAGGAATCAAATGTATGTTTTAAGGTAACAAATAGAATAGGCATTAACAAAATCAAACGCAGCAGGGTGGCATTTACGTCCACTAACCTGATGAATTCCACTTTCATGGAGAAATGCATTATGACCTACAATAGCTTTGTGTGGCTGTAAATGCATACCAGAGCACTCTTCAACCTGTTGAAAAAATATTTATAAAATTTTGAACTTAACAAAGGTATCTTAAAGGAAGAAAACATTCCAAAAATGAATGAATAGTGTAATAATATAAAACCATCTTGCTGGTCTTCAGGATGTGCTTTGTATTAATTCCAGTATACAAACCACCTAAAACATGATCTCCCCTGCATCTTAGGGCCATCACAACCTTTAATAAAATAAAATAAAATGAGTTAAAGTATATTAAAAAGATGAAATTAAGTTACTGAGATCATTTACCAATAATAATAAAAAGAATACAAGAGTAAATAATTGTAAATGTGAAGGAAGTAGTTCTAATTTGCCAACAAATCTTGCATGCAAATCTCCAAAACATTGAAAATAATTAGAATTTGAGTTTAATTCAACCATTTACAATTTATTTATAAAGTGTTATAGACGGCTGAGTGAATATTTTGATATTAAGCTCTAAGCTTAGATATATAGAAAATGAACTAGGAAAACTGTGTCACGTTTATTATATATTCTTCTGGTAGTAATTTTTAATCTCAACAAATCTACATTCAATAGAAAATGGCGTAAAACTATGCTTAAATAACATGTATTATAAAAAATAGATGGATGATACTAACCTCTTCAAATGCAGCATTACCAGCCCTTTCACCAATCCCATTAACTGTTACTTCTAATTGCCTTGCACCAGCACGTGTAGCCTGAAAGTAATTAAAACTTAGTAAAATTGATTATGAATATTTGTTATTGATTACATTAATTGAGTGGTAAAAGTTACATTGTATGTGTGTACACAAATACCTCATTGTGTTTGCAGTAGCATGTCCAAGATCATTATGACAGTGAACCGAGATAATAGCCTTTTCAATTCCAGGGGTATTGGCTTTTATATCAGCAATCAGTTTTCCAAACTCGAATGGCATTGTAATGCCCACAGTGTCTCCTATGCCCACAGTTGTTGCCCCAGCTTCGATAACCTCTCCAAATATTTGATAAAGGAACTCTCTATCCGATCTACTCCCACAGAAGTAGTTGTCAAAACAGTTATTTTTCAAAAAGTCGACTGTGAAAATATTTTTAATCTAGAAAGAAGTAAAAACCCAGAATATTAGAAAAGGTAGTAAAGGAAAAGAATAAAATAAATTTTAATCTAGAAAGAAGTAGAGAAGAGAGAATGTAAATTTGTGTTGCCTGGAGCAAAGTGAGACACATATTTATAATGAGGAGAGAAACCAAAACTATCGCAGATTCAAAACCTATGGCACCACTCCATTTTTGAAGAAGGATGAAGCTTCTTATTTGTTGTCCTAGTGTGTGTTTGATGAAGAAAATAGCAAGTTTGCTTTGAATGTTGTAGTGATGTAATTAGGTGATCTTGTATATAAGTTGAGTGGGTTTAAGGTAGCCTTTTGCTTCATGACCCACCTTATATGCCTAATCAAGGTGGTAAGATCAAGTACAAGAAGTGATTCAATGTTTTCCTACAAACTGATAGGAAAAACGCACGCGGAAGCAACACACGCAATCACGAATTAACTGCAGAAAATAAACAACACAGGATTTAACGTGGTTTGGTCGCCAATCTGCAACCTACGTTCACGGGAAACAAATTAGGTTTTCATTCTGTTTGTTACACTTTTATTACAAGCACAAAGATCTCTTAAATAGAGATTATAGAGGGGACACAATAATTAAGCCCACTCACTTAAACATGGTGTCTAGTCAGCCCAACCCAATTGGTTCTGGCTTCACACTCAACAATCTCCCACTTCCACAAAACAATGTTCATATGCGCTTCAACTGTGTACATGTACTTCTGTAATTTGTCAACAGAACTCAATGTTTCAGCTCTAGTTGCCACCAGCCTTCTTAATAATCTTGAAGACTTCGTTGAAACTCCCCTAAGTTTCAACACGTTCTTCATGACTGAAACTACCACTGACCCATCCCCTGTTCCTACTAGCTCCCACTTACACGAACTGCCGGATCCTGATATAGCCTAAGAACAAACATACTCCATACTTAACAAAAACATTTCTAGAGATTTTTCAACAGCTAGAATACTGGTTCTCCTAACCCACTATCGTCTAGGAACCTCAACTGAAGCACGACCTGTGCTCCAAATGCCATAAGTACCTCTGACTGGTGTACTTGAACCTTTCCATGCTCGTTCATTCTGAATCTGACCTATGGCTCTAGGTTTCTCTCTTGTAATGCCCACGAGATTCTGTGAACCAGACTTTGTTTATCTTCCGAACTGGGATGGTCACTACCTCAGACGGTTATCCGACCATATACAGTGAACCTCTCTTTCTTCCGCGGGCCATGAAATATTTCCCTTAACAACCTTCCACTCCTGATTTCCAAACTTCACATCATGTCCTTGTTCGTCCAACTGCCTAATAGAAATCAAAATTTTCGTTAAGCTTGGAACAAATCTGACATCCTTCAAAGTCCAGATACCGACTGGCGTCTTCAACACTATGTCACCCATGCCCGTAACATCAAGAGTTTTTTTGTCTGCTAGTCTTACCTTTCCAAAATCTCCAAATAACTAGATTTTGCAATGCTTCATTATTGTGGGTAGCATGAAATGAAGCACCAGAATCCATGACCCAAGAATCCACATTGTTATCCGCGCAATAGACTAAGAGGTCCTTGTCCACGGAGTCTTCTGCAATGTTAACTTGTTTATCATTTGGGCATTGATTCCTAAAATGTCCCACCTCCTTGCAGTTCCAACATGTTACACTTGAGCAATCCTGAATCTTTGACTGACTCCTTCATTTGTTCTTGCTCCCGCTACCTCTGATATTTCTCTTACCTCTGATGACATTTAGCGATTCACTAGATAATTCCCCAGAACTCCTTCTTCTGACGTCCTCGCCAAGAACGAGATCACGAATCTTCTCAAAAGTGAATCCATCGGGTCCCACTGAACTAGTAACTGTTGTAACCGTTCTGGACCACCAACTGTCAGTTAATGACGATATCAGTAGTAAAGCTTGAACTTCATCATCGATCTTAATGCCCACTGACATAAGTCTGGCTAAGATCAAATTCATTTTATTGATTTGCTCAATAATTGAACTATCTTCCTTCATCCTTTCATTTTCCACCAACTGAAATTTGTACCGTCGAATTTTTCAATTCGGAAATTTCCCGTCTTCTACCATTTAAAACGACTAGTCGAGATACTCGGTATAACTAATTTCAGATCATGGCAATTTTTTTTAAATGAAGAACACAAAACTTGCACCACCCAAAATCACTCACCAACAAACCTGGTTGTAATCCCCTAGCGCTCCGCACCACACTGGCGCACCAGAGCGCAACCCTAACGAGCTTGTGCAGCTGCCGCACACTGCACTTCGTGCCGTCTTAGACCAGCACACCTGCAGAACACACATGCAACCCTAGCTTTGGGACGTTGTTGCCGCCCTTGCGAAACCCTAGCTTTGGGATGCCACTGACGTCTCTGTGAAACCCTAGCTTTGGGATGTCGTTGTCGCCCCTGCGAAACCCTAGCTCTGAGATGTCGCTGCAGCCGTAATTTTCATGTCTCGTCGATTAATTTCTACTAATCGGATCTCTAGTGTGTAAACAAACCAAGTTTTGATGGCACTTGATGGGAAACACGAACGCGGAAGCAACACACACAATCACGAATCAACAACAGAAAATAAACAACACAGGATTTAATGTGGTTCGGTCACCAATGTGCAACCTACGTCCGCGGGTAACTAATTAGGTTTTCATTATGTTTGTTACACTTTTATTACAAGCATACATATCTCTTAAATAGAGATTATAAAGGGGACACAATAATTAAGCTCACTCACTAAAACATGGTGTCTAGTCAGCCCAACCCAATTGGTCTTGGCTTCACACTCAATAGAAACTACTTTAAGTTTTCTCAAAATCAGGTTCCTGCACAAAAATAAATCTGTTGATTTGTAAAAATATAGATTTATTTCTGAGCTGCTAAAATGTTTTTCAAAATTATGTTAGGGCACCAAATAGTTTGTTGCAGGAACTAGAGATCCGATTAGTAAAAAACAGTTGAAAGTTGTTATAAGTTGTTTTCTATATAAAGAGAGGCACATCTCACTTGAAAAGGTGATGTGCAATCACGTTTTAAATAGATATCAAAAGTTTTCTAAAAGAACTTCAAGAGTTTTTGAAAATGAATTAAATGAGTTTTTGAAAGGTTTTCTAAAAGAACTTCAGGAGTGCTTGTTCTTAGTGTGTCTTGATCTTGGTGGAGGTGTTGTTACTATTGTGCTGCAATCTGGACTACTGGTTTTCAGTTTCTTGCATTTTCTTTCAGGTGTTTTCCTTCCTTAATTCATTCTTGTGTAAAGGTGATTGTGTAAGTCACTTCTTGATAGGGTTTCTTGAAGTTCAAGTAGTGCTGAAATAGGGTTTTTTCGGCTTTGAGTGCCTTGTTCTTGTAGGGTTCAAGAACTTCAAGGTGTTGTAATTGTTTTGAACAGTGTTTAGTCAATTTCACCTTGGTGTAAGGTGAAACTAGATGTAGCTCTTTATGAGTGAACCAGTATAAATTCTGTTTACATCATTCTTCTCAATCCCTACACTCTTTTCTGCTTAATTGAATAATCTTTCAAAAAATAAATTTGTTCATTTAAAATTGAATCTGTTATTTCTGAGCTTGTTCATACTGTTCTTCTTTCTTCTGGAAAAATCTTTTAATCACAAGTAGCTTTCTGAATCTATGTGTTGTCTGGTTTAAGAACAAACAATTTCTTTAAAATATCTTTGTTAAAGATTCACTTTCTTTAAAGAATTGTATCAAAAGATCTTGTGTTGATCTCTTTATGTAAATCTTGTTCTTATTGCCGCTATAAAAAATAACTCATCTTGTTATGGAAAATTTCTTTGTTTAATCTCAATGCTAATCTGAACTAGTTTATGGTTTTCATAAAGTGTGTTGAAAAAAATAAATCTAGTCTTTTCAAAATATATATGTTCTTTTTCTTCAAAACTACTGTAAACCAGTTTGTGCTTGCAAAAATTTTATAACTTCAATTCACTCCCTTCCTCTTGAACTTAGACTCTAATAGACCCAACATCCATGAGTCTGACTGCCGAAATCAGAGCAGACTATCGGAGAAAGAGAAGCACCTGTGAGAAAAGAGGAGTCATAGCGAGTGACAAAGACTTCTGCAACGTTCTGCAACCTTCCACAATATTCTTCAACCTTTCCAGATCACTTCCAAAAGAGATCAAAAGTTAAAAATAAAGTCGAACGAAAAAAACGCTAAGCTCTTCAATGTTCACGAAATTGTTTTTATTTTAGGCAAAAATCTTTGTCAATATTCTCAAATTTACAAGAGGAAGTACTTCCAAAACATATTTAGTGATACAAAATACTTAGAATTAGTTATTGTACCGCCCTGGTAGTCGGAAGTGATGACGTGGCATCGAGCTATCATATAGGCGTGTTGAACGGGACACCTGGCTGGCAGAAGGGAAGGAAGTCAAGAGGCTCGTGTAGTCGCCAGTTATTAAGTTGGCGTGCTCCAATCTCTAGCATACCTAAACCGGAGGTCACCGGGTTTGAGATGAAGTCGCCAGATGTGAACCCAGGCGACCAAGTGATTAGAGATCGCCGAAACAAGGACATCACCGAAACAAGGACATCGCCGAAGATGAAGTCAGATAGTCATTTCCCAGCTGGCCAGAGGATGAGCTCGGGAGATAGCTTACCTGAACATACACGGTGAAGCAAGTAAAGTAGATCGTGAAGGCGGCCGGCGAGACCACAGGGAAGGTGTATACGAAGGTACCCGATCTCGCCACTTAGAAGAGATCACGCTCCAAGGCAGCTATGCACTGAGTTGTGTCATGCATGAGTAACTTAGCCGAAAAACCTGAAGAGTAAGAAGTGGCGCCCAAGTCAAGGATGCTCCAGATGGTGACACGTGTACAGCTGGATGCGAGCCACGTGTCCAGATGTGTAACTGTCTGGAGAGAGAAAGTGCGCAGGTATATAAGAGATTCTAACGAACTTCTGAGGTACGCACGTTTAGATTACTTCTTTACGCTTGCGAGTTTTGAGTACGCTGAGAGAGAATTTTGCATGGTTCCTTAGAGTTCTTGAGTTTTCTCTTAGTATTTGGTGGTTCAGTCACTGACTTGGGCGTCGGAGCGTGATCGGCCGCAGCGGCGCCGTTCTGTCTTTTGCAGGTTCTTGAGGTGAATCACGGCGAAGGACGAAGGCTAACACGGCGCAGAAGTCGATCCAGGTTTGACGAGGCAAGGTTCTTGCGTCCCGGTCAACAGGCAGGATCAGTTATATATTAGAAAATTATGAATAAAGAATATAGTTTTTATTTCATTGCTACTTTCCAGATGAGAATACAATCTCTTTAAATAATCTTACAATGGATTTCTCAAATTCTACCTTCTCTCTCATAAAATCTATACTATAAATTACATTTAAAATCATAGTATAAATGACATTCAAACCTATAATTAAAGCTAATAATTATTGACTATTCAAATTTCCAAATAATATTGATGAAAGCTTTGAGTATAATGCAAACAAATTCCCCCCTTAAACTCAAATTTTTCATATTCTTCATTCAAATTGTTGTTCTGATGATCATCGCTCACACTTCCAATTTTATATTTTTCCTTACCCCAACTGCCTCAAATATTTTCCCAGTAGTCACCATACTGTTCTGGATTAGAAGCAACTTTAGTTTTCTTCACCACTACAAAAAAACATGTATATAGTGGCGGTTTTAATATGACGGTTATTAAAAACCGCCACAATTATTTGTATAATACGACAGTTTAATAACTGCCAGAATTCTCTTTCAAAAGGTGTCATTTAGAACCGTCACAATTCTCCTTCAAAATATTCATTCTCCCGCATTTTTGTTCCCTCCATACATTCCTTTTTTCATTTCTTTTTCTTTGACCCTTTGGAAACCTCACGCTTTTATCTCTTTGGAAACCTCACAGTGACCCTTTCACCCCTCATAGAGAGCAGTCTTTCAAACCCTCTCACTAAACCCTAAATCTTTTCACTCTCATTAGCGTAAATCCCACCCCTCACATAGCGAAAAAGGTGCAAATAACCCTAATCAACAACACTCCAATCAAGAAACCAGCGGTCCAATGCCACCGAAGTTTGATCCCTCGCAGGTGGTGGACGTGATCGTTCGCGTCACCGGTGGTGAGGTGGGCACTGCGAGTTCTCTCACACCAAAGATCGGTCCGTTGGGACACTCTCCAAAGAAGATCGATGAAGACATCGCCAAGGAGACTAGACTGGAAGGGCCTCCGTATGACGATGAAGCTCACCGTTCAGAACCACCAGGCGAAGGTGACAGTGGTGCGCTCCGCCGTCGCACTTGTCATCAATGCACTCAAAGAGCCCGAGAGGGACAGGAAAAAAGAACAAGAATGTAAAGCACAATGGAAACATCGCCCTAGACGACGTCATTGAGATCATGAGGGTGATGAGGTCGCACTCCATGGCGAAGGATCTCAGCAGAAGCATCAAAGAGATCCTCAGGACTTGTGTGTCTGTTGGGTGCACCGTCTATGGGAAAGACCCCAAGGATCTGCAACAGGAGATTTTCGATGGCGACATTGAGGTTCCTCTTAAATGATTTTGATGAATTTTCATTTGTTTTTTTTGTTTAGATTGCTTCTATTGTTGGCGTTATAATTTTGAATTTGGTTTAAATGATAGAGGAAATTGTTCTACTTCGGAATGATAAAAAGAAATTAGGGTTTTGAAATAAAGAAGTTGTTTTAGTTTCAATCAAGTATTTGTAATTTTGTTCTGTTTGGCAATGTATGTTATTTTTCCAGGACTCTTACCTTATTCAAAGCTTCGAGAGAGAAATATACAAAAGGCTGGTCATTTTGCTTGGGAGATAGTTCCGGTGTCATAATAATTCCTACCTATATTTAATTCAGTTGATAACTTATGCAGTGATGTTAATTTGATTTTCAATTAATGCTTTTTGTACATTCAGGTTGAGATTTCTGGCAGAAGAGGGAAACCTTCCACGCTTCTTGATAAAGATGAAGGTTTGGGAAAGGTAAATAGACTAATTTATAAATCCCAACTAATCGAAATGGATCATGTGGTTTGTGGTGCATATTAGGAGATTTTGGGTTTAAGTTGTAATTCTGTGTGATGGGGACTAGGTATTTGTATGCGAATAGTAAATGGACCTGATTACTAAGAAATACAATTTTTTTAAGGTTCTTCTATCACATTTTTTGGCTACTGCTTTACTTGTATGGAGCTAGAAATTGGTTACGCAAATAGATTGAATTTGTATACACGAGCTTTTGAATTTCTTTTGTTGTCTAGTTTGAGGCAGGGAGTGTTTGTTAATTGGTTTTATTGTTTTTTACAATTACGTGTTCCAACTTAAGTTACCAATACATATTTAAACAACCTAAATCAAAATGACAGCACCGATAACCAATATTCATATTTTAATTCTTTGATGTGTGATTTTGCATTGGACATTTCATCCTTTCATATTCAAGAGTAGAAAGATCTACACAATTGTCATATGGTGCAGGGTTTTAGCATTCTTAGTTGTTAGTTCTGATCACACTTCTCATATTCATTAAAGTATTGTTTAATCTTTTGGGAATATTAATTGAATAGATGAGTTCTTAGCGTGATAGATTGATGAGTTAGGATGAGTCAATACTATAAATGCAGGCTGGCCACATGTGTAATGTTGCTTTTAAGTACTATTTTATATATATTAATGCACTAGTTTTCTTCCTTTATCTAACCTTTGCATATTCTGTACCGCAAGCTTCTCAAGTTCTTCGCATAATAACATTTTATTCTACACAACTTCCTGGTCCAAACTACCACTGTCGTGGGGTATAATTGTTTGAGAATGTGTTTGTCACATCACATGTGGTTAAGGATTACTTCTCTTAACTTGTGTGAATAGCATATATGTGCAACATCTTTTATACATTTATTTTTCATTGATTCTTATAATTTTAGTCTATTTGATTATCATGCAGGGGTCTAATCTTGCCACATTACCTCATCCAGATAGTGTCTTTGAAGTGCTTTTCATCAATTTTAGTATACATTATTGTATTGGAGTTGTTTATATTTGATTTTTCGGTGTTTGTTTCAGACACTCATTTCAATTATTATGTGCTTTTATTATAATACTGTTTTCATTTATTTTTTAAAAATTGTCAATTAACTCTAAACATATTTTAACTTATTCCAGGCACAGGATGTTGGAAGTGGTGCTCTATCACCAAACTAGAATATAAGATCAAATAGAGGCAGTAAGACAAATTAGGATTGAGATTAGTTGTAATATGTTTAGAAAGTGAAACAATTTATATTTTGACAATTTAATTTACTTGTTGTTTCGATTAGTTTGACATTATTAACTTTGTTCTCTCAATGAATGAATGAAGTCATATTTTGATTATTATATTTATCAATTTTAATTATATTATGAAGTACAATTATATTGTGAAATTAGTTTATGTTATAATTTAATTATATTATGAAACATAATTGGGTACTAAAGTTTAATTATAATATGAAATTAATTAATATTATGAAATCAAATTATAAAACAGAATTAAATAAATTATTATAAATATTAAAAATAAAATTAAATATTTAATATTCAAATTATGACAGTTATAAAGTGTATTATAAATGTCATATTATACTGTATTAAGTGGCGGTTAAAACTGTCACTATTTACGTTACAATTGGTTTACTTAGTTTTTAAATTACGACATTTATAACTGACATCAATTACTCGCTTAAAACCGCCATTTTATACAATGCATAATATGGCGTCTGCTACAACGGTTCTCAATTCACCGCCACATTAAACTTTGTGGCGGCAAGAATTCTGGCGGAATGCGGTACCGCCACAGACGTATAATGCGGCGGTTAAAAACGCCAGTTTTTACAAAAATAACCGTCGTATTATACATGTTTTTTTGTAGTGCACTGCACGAATCCATGCAGAATTTTGAATTGAATTACTTTTAATTTCCCAAACAAAATCTTATTGACTTTCACCCTTTGAATTAAAAGGATTTAAGAAAGACTTTGACTTCAATGAGCTTGGAACATAATGATTAGACCATATATCCTTTTCAAATAATGCCTCAACATTATTCTATTTATTGTCTTCTCCCAAATCAAAACCATTATTTTCAAGTAGAACACATGAACCAAGTTTCTTATGGTCACTAAGAACTTTATTTTACCCCGCAACTGAACTGTCTGAAGTATTATTTCCTGCACTCTCATTAAAAACAACAAAAGATGAAAAATACTTGTCATTGACCTTTGGTTCTGCCCCCAGCTTCTTCATAACTTCAAGGGAATTTGAAAACTTATGAGGAGCTTTTAATTTGGACAGGACTTCATTCACCTTTTCTTTTTGTGCCACAAGCAACAAATGAAGTTCTTTTACTTGATTGACTCTACTTTATTTTTCTTTCTCCATATCAACATATTTTTCTTCCAATTCTGTAAACCTTCTTTCCATGTTATCAAATTTTGCTTAACACTCTCCAATTGAGACACATGACACTCCTTTCATTTAGAAGATTGTGTTTTTCATTATTCAATAAATTTCACAATTCTTTGCCTATTTTTTCAATAACATGTTAATCAAAATACATAAGAGTGAGAAAATTTGAAGCCTAATCCTTATTTTTCCAACTTGAACCAACCAATTTTTTTGCCTGTTTTCTAATTAATCATAGTCAACATAACCACTTTCAATACACTTTTTATTGTTCAATTTTATATTTAGAGAGTATTGTACTTGATAATTCACTTTTCCTTGTGGGATCAATATCTGTCCTTAGGGACAAATTATTACTTCTGACAACGCGGTGCACTTGCCATAGAAAGTCGTCAAGTTTTTGGTGTCGTTGTTAGGGAACAAGTTTGATTTGTTAAGTATAGTTTCCTAAATATTGTGAATATTTGAATTGTTTTTATTGTGTTTATTTTTTTTCAGATTTGTTATTTTGTTTTTATTGTTTTAATTCTTAATTTTTTATTTACTTTTATTTCTTTTTATTTATTTTCTTATTTAATTCGAATTTTCTTTTAATTGTTATTTAATTGGAGTTTAAATTTCTCTTTATTTTTCAATTTTTTTAAAAAAAAAACTAAATATAAAATATAAATATTCGGTTACTGCCTATGAATTTTTATGCTAACCCTTAAATTGGAGACTACGCCAAACACCAAGGGCCTAGACACTTTTCTAGCATTACGATACCTACTACTAATAAGGCTTTGGAGATGAAGCTTGCGTTCCTCAGCCTCATTATTACCAATCAATTCATGGTGATGGATCATGAGGATCCCTAAACACACATGGCTATGTGTTTATGAATTGGTGGGAACTATGTGTTTTCAATCAGGTGACCTTGAGAGTGTGTATATGTGTTTGTTTTCGTTTTATTTGACAGGGAAAGCAAATGAGTGGCTTAAATCACATCCTAATTAGAGCCTAACAAGATGGAAGGATGTAGAGGAAAATTTTCTACAGAGATTTTTTCCAATTTCTCGTTACATTAAAACTAAGTCTAAAATCTTTATGTTTAGATAATGAGCAGAGGAATCTTTCTGTGAAACATGGGAGAGATTCAAGATGAGGCTGAGAAAATGTCCAAATCATGGGTTTGAAGAAATTGCTCAATTGAGCATACTTATTAATGGTCTTAGGTTTGATATGAAGATGCTCTTGGATATCGCAGTTGGTGGCACAATGATGGTTGCTGATGTAGAACAAGAACGAGAATTATTGATGCTTTGGCCACAACTGATTATCAAGCTCAGCATGACAAAAAAGGTCATCAAAAGAGAGGATTATTGGAGTTGAACACTGCGGATGTATTGTTGGCTCAAAATAAAATTTTGACCCAGCAGATTGAGCAACTAACCGCACAGATGGCCAAACTACCTCAAAAGTTGCATGCGGTTCACTCATATAAAAGTCATAATATACCTATCATGTGTGATTTTTGTGGAGGTGATCATCCTAATGGTCATTGTTTTTATTAGACCAAATCACTCGAAGCTAAGGTAAATTATATGGACAATCAAGGAAGGCAAGGTGGCTTTTCCAACAATTATTCTCAAGGTTGGAAAAATAATCGAAATCAAAATTTTGGGTGGAAACAAGACTATAGTTCATTCAACAAGCAAGGGCCTTTCCAACAGTAGCATCAATCTAATTATCCTTCCAATATCAGAGAGAATGAGTAAAGTTGAAGATGCTTTATCAAAGATTGTAAGCTCACAGAAAAATAATATGGCCACGATTAGGAGTATGGATATCTAGATGAGACAGATGACCAAACAAATTGCACAGATTGCAGAAGGACAAATTGACCAATTCTCAACCAACACCACAACCAACCCTAAGGAGCATTGTAATAAAATCACTATTGAGTGATAAAAGAATAAGAGAGGGAGATGGTGAAGTTTAAGGAAGAAAAAAGAGAAAATAGAAAAGAGGGAGGAAAATATGAATTTGAAGAGAGGAGAATTTCAAAATAATTATTCCATTCTCTTTTGCCTGTTAAAAAAGAAAAGAAAATATTTTTTTTCTGATAAATTGCTTCCAAAAAATTATTTTGCAGAATGGTCGAAGAAAAAACATTCTTTCAAGGAATTAGTAGGAAGATGCGTTGCTTTGAAGGAAAGAGAAGACAGGAACCTGGCTGCATCCTCAGCACCGAATTCGATGTCACGACAACCCAAACTGCGAGCGAAAGCGACCATGGTGCGAGCTATTTGAAGAACCTCTTCTTTGGTCTTTCGAAGCTTGTACTCCATGTGAATGGGGCTGGTGGCGATGAAGGGCAAAAGCCTCGGCCTCTTCGCCTCCTTCACAGCCTCCCATGCAGTCCTAATGTCCTTCTCATTGCACCTGCACATCGCAACAATCACCGGAACGTACCCATCATCCTCGCACTTCCTCCCAACTTCCTGCGCTATCATCTTCACGCCATTGAAGTCCTCCTGTGATGCAGAAGGGAACCCTGCCTCGATGACGTCCACGCCCAGCTTCGCCAGCTGCCGCGCGATCCGCAGCTTCTGCTCGGCGATCATGGCGGCGCCGGGGGCCTGCTCGCCGTCGCGGAGGGTGGTGTCCAAAATGCGGACGTAGGAAGGGTCCGGAATGTGGCCCGGGATATACTCGGGGCGGGAACGAGAGCGAGAGCCGTTCATTGATGCAATTTGATTTAGAGGAAAGGAGCTTTGGAGTGAGGAAGAAGAAGATGTTTGTATTCTTTATAGTAGTAAGTATTTTTTTTTATTAATATTTTTCTAAAATACTTTTCAGCTCTTATCAATGCAATCAACGTTCTAAAATATTAACATATTTAATTTCATTTCCATGCTATATTTTTTTTCAGACATTAATAAAATAATAATCGATGCAAGATTCAGATCTGAATGGTGTGGTCTTGCAAACCACAATAAGATTGCACCCACGTGATCCGTGCGCCAATATATATTTGAGAAGATATTTCAAATTTGTACCGATTTACGATCTTACCCTTTTCCTAAAATTTACACTTTGACAAAAATAACCATATGATAAAATTACAAATTATATATTAGAAGTTAGAAAAGGATATTAAAGTATCCTTAGTATATATATTACAACAAAACATAACCACACACCCTTTATCAACCTTTACTTTACATTTAAATAAATTATTATTTTATTATAATATAATTGTACCGCCCTGGTAGTCGGAAGTGATGACGTGGCATCGAGCTATTATATAGGCGTGTTGAAAGGGACACCTGGCTAGTAGAAGGGAAGGAAGTCGGGAGGCTCGTGTAGTTGCCAGTTATTAAGTTGGCGTGCTCCGATCTCTGGCATGCCCAAACCGGCGGTCACCGAGTTTGAGATGAAGTCGCCGGATGCGAACCCAGACGACCTAGTGGTTAGAGATCGCCGAAACAAAGACATCGCCGAAGATGGAAGCAGATAGTCATTTCCTAGCTGGCCGGAGGATGAGGACGGGAGACAGCTTACTTGAACATACACGGTGAAGCAAGTAAAGTAGATCATGAAGGCGGCCGGCGAGACCACAGGGAAGGTGTGTACGAAGGCACTCGAACTCGCCACCCAGAAGAGATCACGCTCCAAGGCAACTATGCACTGAGTTGTGTCATGCATGAGTAACTTAGCCAAAAAACCTGAAGAGTAAGAAGTGGTGCCCAAGTCAAGGATGCTCCAGATGGTGACACGTGTACAACTGGATGTGAGCCACGTGTCCAAAAGTGTAACTGTTTGGAGAGAGAAAGTGCGCAGGTATATAAAGAGATTCTAACGAACTTCTGAGATACGCACGTTCAGATTACTTCTTTACGCTTGCGAGTTTTGAGTACGCTGAGAGAGAATTTGGCACGGTTCCCTAGAGTTCTTAAGTTTTCTCTTAGTATTTGGTGGTTCAGTCGCTGACTTGGGCGTCGGAGCGTGATCGGCCGCAGCGGCGCCGTTCTGTCTTTTGCAGGTTCTTGAGGTGAATCGCGGCGAAGGACGGAGGTGAACACGGCGCAGAAGTCGATCCAGGTTTGACGAGGCAAGGCTTTTCCGTCCCGGTCAACAGGCAGGATCAATAATATTTTATTGAAAATCTATTTTTAAAATTATTATTTTATTATAATATGATATTTTATTAAACAATTCAAGAATAAATGTAATTTTTAAATAGTGATGCCAAAAGAATATTTCTTAAGAAAATACTCTAATACCTAAAAAAAACATTCATTTCATAAATCATTATAATAATATAATAATATATTTTACTATATTAAATAAAAGAATATTTTTACAATGTTAATTTATTAAGTTGTTAGGTAGAGGTAACTATTTTTAGGGTCCGGAATGTTGGCGGGGATATACTCGGACGATGATGAATGCAATTTGACGAGAGGGAGTGGCGATGATGAATGCAATTTGATTTAGAGGAAAGGAACGTTGGATTACGGAAGCAGATGTTTGTCTTCTAATTTATAGAAAATATATTTGTAATTTTTTAATAATATTTTTCTAAAATACTTTTGATCCTGCCGGTTGACTCGAGTGGAAGAGTCTTGCCACGTCAAAGGTATCTCCCTCTGGATCGGCTTTGCACCACGCTAGCTTCCGTCCTTCACACCTCGATTCTCCTCAAAAACCTGAAAAAGACAGAGTGGCGCCGCTGCGGCCGATCGCGCTCCGACGCTCAAGTCAGTGACGGAATCACCAAAAATCTAAGAGAGAAAAGCTAAAACTCAAGGAACCGTGCAAAATCTCTCTCAGCGTACTCAAGTGTTCTCAAAAGCGTAAAGAAGTGTTCTAAACGCGTGTACCTCAGAAGTTCGTTAGAATTCCTTATATACCTGTGCATTTTCTCTCTCCTGACGGTTACACCTCTGGACACGTGGCTCGCATCCAGCTGTACACGTGTCACCATCTGGAGCATCCTCTACTTGAGCGTCACTGCTACTCTTCAGGCTGTTCGACGAAGTTACCCATGCAAGGAGTAACTCGGTGCATAGCTGCCTTGGAGCACGATCTCTTCTAGTGGCGAGCACGGGGTGTCACCACGCACACCTTCTCTGTGGTCTCGCCTGCCGCTATCACGATCTGCTTTACTTGCACATTATACATGTTCTGGTAAACTGTTCCCTTGCCTCGACCTCTGGCTAGGGAAAGATCATCTGATAACTTCGTCCTTCGTACTCCTGCCCTTGGAAAGCCTTAAGCAGGCCTTCCTGATCCTTCGGCGATATCCCTCCTTCGGCGATCTCTAACCACTTGGTCGCCTAAACCCACATACGACGACTATGTCACAAGCCTGGTGACCGCCGTTTAGATATGCTAGAGATCGGAGAATGCCAACTTAACGATTGGCGACTACACAGACTTCCCGATGTACTTCCCTTCTGTCAGCCAGGTGTTCCGCTCAACACGCCTATATTATCGCTTGCTGCCACGTCATCACTCCCGACTACCTGGTCGGTACAACTTTAACTTTTCTTCAGGTCTTATCAATGTAATCAACGTTTTAAGAAAAATAGTAAGATTAATAAAATAATAATCGATGCATGTATGGAAGATTCAGATCAGAATTGTGGTGTTGCAAACCGCACTAAGATATTGTACCAGGTACTGATAATTTGACAACCTTATTATGGTTGCGCCACAATACAATTAGTTGAGTTGGCTGTTTTAATAATAAAGAATTATATCATAGAGTCTACTTGTTTATTTGAAAAATTTAAAAAACTGAGTGTTTGAAATGTTAGTTTTCGTGAATGAGGTGTTGCAAACCGCAGTAAGATATTGTACCAGGATATCGATAATTTGACAACTCCATTATGGTTGCACCAGAATACAACTGGTTGAGTTGGCTGCTTTAATAATAAAGAATTACATGATAGAGTCCACAAGCTTAGTTGAGAAATTTAAAAAACTGAGTGTTTGAAAGGTTGGTTTTCGTGAAGGAGAGCATTGCAATTTTGAGGATTTATTTTGAGCGTTGCTTAGATTACGAAGGAGCGGAAGCATAGGGGCGTTGCTTAGATTACGAAGGAGCGGAAGCATAGGGGCGTTGCTTAGATTACGAAGGAGCGGAAGCATAGGGGCGATTTTGTGGGTGTTTTGAGAAGGAAGCCTAGGTGTTGTTTACATTTTGTAGAAAGGTTTTTCGAGGGGTTTAGGTTTTCCATTGGACGTTTTGCGAAGGGAGAAGGAAGTAGATATCCATTGCAAAGGGAGAAGGATTTGTGTTTTCGATTGGGAATGACACTTCAATTACACTGGCAATGCGATTGCAATTTCGCTCAGATCTTGATGACCTTTAATGGTGATGACCTTAGGAAAATTCCCATTGGACACTAACTTAACCAAGTGGTTAAGTAGGTGTGAAAGTGCATTTCACAAAGGCAAAGATAAAAAGATATTGTATGGTGATATGTATGCAATTGCCGAAAAAAAAGAAGAAAACTAGGAAACATTAATGGAAAGGAAACATGAAGGAAATGGAAGAAGAAACTTATGGAAATGGTGGTGGTTTGTCACGCCACTTGGTGGGTGGAAACCACCAAGATAAGTGCTAGGCCGCCACTTGAGAGTTTCATTCTCTTCAAGATAAGACCAAAAGGAAGAGGAGACAATACTTACTCAAGCTCTCACAATATTTGTGCAGAGTAACTTTTCTATTCAATTTCAAAAAGTAAAATACAATGGGTAGGCCTCCTATTTGTAGGTGAAGGAGCCTTAGAGAACAAGCATGAATGGTAGGATGGGAAACACCAAAAAAAGGGCAGCCTTAGGGTTTGACTAAGTCAAGTCTGCATCCTAAGTTTGTCCTTCTAGAAACTAGGTCAAATTGCCTTTCTAAAGGGCTATGAATAAGCTAAAATGATACCTACAACCCCTATTATGCTAAAGACACCTTATTCTAGCCTATCTTTGCTATTTGGACCCCTAAAGTGAGCCCAAATTATTTACAACTTGTTTTATTCTTTAAGAAGACCAGCAGGAAGAACATTAGATGCTCTGGTTTGTGTCGATTTCTTCCTCTGGTGAGGTCTTCTAAATACTTGGTGAGGTCTTCACTTGATTGTTGAAATGAATTCTCATAGTGTGTATCCTTGGTCATCTCCTTGTTGCCTTGGTTTGCATCATGCCTCCCAGGTTGGAGAGAATTCGACCTCGAATTTATAACTCTTGCAGATAACATAGAGAGTTTGTTCACATATAAGATAGTGCAAGGTGTGGGATGTGAAACAAACTTATGTTCTTTGAGCTTGGGGAGTTCAAAAGGGTAAGCGCTTCTTACAAGCCATGTTGGAAAAGAAGATTCGGGGATGGTAGAGCGTGGTGATAAAAATCCTCTTAAAAGGTGAGAACCCTTAGGAGGTGATCCTGCCTGTTGACCGGAGCGCTGGAGAATGCCTCGTCAAAGGATCGACGTGTGCGCCGCTTCTCACTTCCGTTCCTCCTCTGGATCTATCTCAAGAACCTGCAAAGAAACGACACGGCGCCGCTGCGGCCGATCGCACTCCGAAGCTCAAGTCAGTGACGGTATCACCAAATACTAAGAACTGGAACCGTGCAAACTCTCTCTCACAAACAGCTCTGTCACTCGCAAGCGTAAAGTGTATGAACTGAACGTGCGTACCTTAGAAAATCTGTTAAGAACTCTTATATACCTGGTGGTTTTCTCTCTCCTGGCAGTTACAGACCTGGACACGTGGCTCGCATCCAACCGTACACGTGCCATCATCTGGAGGCTCCCTAACTTGGCGCTGCTTCTACTCTCATTTTGGCTAAGTTACCTATGCATGGTACTGCCCAGCGCATAGCTAACTCAGGAGTGCGATCTCTACTGAAACTGGCGAGTTAGGGCCTTCATACACCTTCCCTGTGGTCTCGCCGGCCGCCTTCATAATCTGCTTCTCCTTCATCTTCGGCGATGTGATCATTCTGGCGATCTTCGACTGCCTGGTCGCCTGAGTCTACATCTGGCGACTTCGTCTTCAACCTGGCGATCGCCTATTCTGGTAAACTGGAAATCAGAACACGCCAACTTAACAATCGGCGACCACACGTGCCTCCCGACTTCCTTCCCATCTGCCAATCCTGGCGCCTTGTCAACACGCCTACGCTGTAGCAGGATGCCACGTCATCACACCCGTCAACCGAGCTCAACATCGCTGCCGCCCAGCTTCACCCCAACAGCTGGGCGTTTGTCCGAGCCTTCGAGATAACATGCGCCCACCTGGGGTTGCCTGCGTCAGTGGACGTGTTTTTATTTCTGTTTGAGGCCAAGCACCCAGGAGATCGCCTGTGGGTCAGCCTGAATGCCATTGCTGGGAGATCCATTTTCACCATCTTCCAGCAGTCGTACAAGGATTGGAAGGGGAAGTTCATCCAGGTTCGCGCAAATGACAAAGACACTTCCCTTCTCGACGGTTTCCCCTTGTACTGGGTGGACAAGGGGAAAAAGGAGTCCAAGAGCTGCTTCAGGAGGCCCAGAAGTCCTGATAGCATGGGAGCTTTGGATCGAGACCTTTGCCTATTCTGGAAGAGGGTGGCAGATGCCCACATAACATTCTTGACCCCCACCCTGATTTCCTTCGAGTTCTTTGAGGACCAGTTGGAATTCCAAATAGGTTAGGACGCTACACTCTTGTCTTGACACTGCTTCTGATATTGTTTCTGGGCGTCTTGTGCAACACACACAAGACTTTGGTTTTATCTTTTCTGCATATGCCTGTTTTTGCTGTCTCATTGCCTCGTACACTTACCCCTTTCTCCTTTGAACTAACTTATGCACTTTCATTTTATGCAGACACCATGTTGGGTAAGAACATGCTCGCCGATTTGAAGGCGCTCGCCCGAAACCACGGGTTGGCGACCGGTTCTCAGACGGTGCCAAACTCGGCGGTCGAGAAGGCCATCATTCATGGGCGATCACCGCCTAAGGAGCCCACCCAACGAAAGAAACTGGTCCTTAAAAGGCCAAAGCGAAAAGCCCCCCAAGTCGTCCAAGAGGAGGAGGAAGAGGACGACGAGGTCACTGAGGATGGCCTCGTTACAAAGAGGAAAAGGGTGGCACCACCTTCTCCACCTGCCCCACCCCCTCTTCCAGCTTCAACACCACCATCAACACCTGCTCCTCCTCCCTCATCGCCAACACCACGAGCCCCTTCACCACCAGTCCAAGAAACTCCACTGGCCACTGCGCCACCAGCATTCGAGGCTCAAGAGCCAAACTTTCTGGAGGACCCCCCAAGTGCCTCTACGCCCCATATCTCAGCTGGAGGGGGCCCTCCTTCAAATGCTTCAGCTGCGGAGAACGTTCCGACCGGGAATGAGGTTGCTCACACCTCCCCAATTCTAATTACCGAGTCCCCGGTCGCGTCGCCATGCCAGGAAGCAAACATTGAAAACCCTGCTAAGGAAGGTGGCGGCGAGAACCCTCCACAAGCCCCCCTGGCGCCTCTCCAGGCATCCAACCTTTCCCTTGAAGTCACAAGGATGTGGGAACCTCTGACTGCCAAACTCAAAAACATAGCAGAGGATATCCCATCAATCATAACGAGAGCTGTGGAGAGCTCCACCAGGCGGCTACAGGATGATATCTACAACCTCAAGACCGAAAATAGCACTATGAAGGTTGAGGTGGAGAAGGTGTCATTCAGCCTGACGCTCGCGGAAATGGAACATTCCCGAGTAGAGGATGCCCTAAGCACCGAGCTTAGGCTTGCGCGCAAGGAAGCTGCTGACCTTCGCCGCAAAGTCCATGAACTTGCCCAAGAAAAAGTTGAACTTGAAAGCAAAATCGTGCCTCTGCGCACCAAGGCGAGCGACCTGGAAGCTCACATTCAAGCTAATGCCGATAAGGTACAAAAACTAGAGCAAAGGTCAATCGACCGCGAAAAGCTACTTGGGCAAGTAGAGAAAGCGAGAGACGACGCCATGGCTGATCTCTCCGAGGCAAACAAGGAGAAGGGGAAGATGGCTGCCGAGTTGACCCGAGCTCAAGCGGAATCCGAGAAGGTTGCCGACGACCTTCTTCATGCTCAAGAGACCAACAAACAACTCCGAAAACAGGTCGAAGAGCTGGAGCAACAGAACAAGGAGCTTAAGCAACAGGTTGAAGAATTTCAAAGGCAAATTGAAGAACTTAAGCTAAGCTCCGCTCAGATTCTGGTTGCTGGATTTGATGCCGCTCGGGAACAATTCGCATGCCTATTCCCTGATCTCGACCTCAGCATGGTGTCGTTAAACAACGAAGTAGTAGATGGAAAGGTCGTTCCCGCCGAAGGCTCAGCCAATTCCACCCCATCTGCTTCTTTATAAATTCACTTATGTTTACCTTGTAAAAACTCTTGCATATGTGTTTTGAACAGTTACTTATTTCAATAGCGAAACTTGGATATTCTTTCTTCTGACTTCTTTTGAGCGCTTTCACCTTCTTTGTATGTTTAACTTTGCCGAGTTTAACTTAGCGATTTTGCAAACACGACCTTTGGCGTAACTGCTTCGAGCCGATTCAAACTTAAGCAACGATCGCTTTAAACAACTTGTACCCTTGAGGCACTAACCTGATCATAAGAAAAGTGTCCAAGCAACGAACTGTAACTCAATCGCGGTTCAAACAACGTCCCCTTCGACCTGCTTTATCAAACGAGTCTTTCAACCCTCTCGCCGTCGCTTGAACTTTTCCCGATCGCCAAAACCTCTTGGTAACACCAGCTTTTCCCAGCCTCATGCTTTGGAAGTCATTTCTTTATCCGGACAGGAATGCCCTTTGGGATCTTCCTTTACCCCCCTGAACTTCAGAACTGAAGACCGGCTGGCTAGGCGTTCTCTTTGAACCTACCTTAGCCACCTTTCAAGCTTCTTCCGCCCTCTTCGCCATACCTGAACTCGTTCAAGACGAGAAGGATTTTATCTTGCCTATACCCGCATATAAGCGAGAAGGTCTTTAACTCGCCTGAGCTCGCACAACGGCGAGAAGGACTTTATTTGATGCCTCAACTTGCCCAGGGTGTACATCTCCTCCCCCTGGATGTACTGAGGATCTTTTCTTTCTCTCGCCTGCGCTCGCTCAACAGCGAGGAGGTCTTTAATTGGCCTTGGCTCGCACAACGGCGATAAGGACTTTATCCGGTGCCTCAACTTGCCCAGGGTGTACATCTCCTCCCCCCTGGATGCACTGAGGACCTTTCTCGCCTGCACCCACTCAACGGCGAGGAGGTCTTTAACTTGCCTCTACGTTGCCCCGGGAGTTACATCTTCTCGCTCCCAGAAACACGGAGGACTTTTCCTCTTTCTCGCCTGCACTCGCTCGACGGCGAGGAGGTCTTTCGTCTGGTGCCTCCGATCGCCAATAAACGATGAGGACTTAAAACTTAACTGGTGCCTCCGATCGCCGAAAAACGATGAGGACTTTAAAAACTTAACTGGTGCCTCTAATCGCCGAAAAACGATGAGGACTTTAAAAACTTAACTGGTGCCTCTAATCGCCGAAAAACGATGAGGACTTTAAAACTTTTTTAGAAAGCACGCGATATACATATTTTCTTGCCTCAAATCATGTACAAATGACAAGGTCTTTCTTCAAACTTTCGAAAATAGCACACATGCAATCTGGAAACACCTTATACTTCGAAAACTCTTCTTTTATTGGGCGGCCTCATTAAAAACCCTCCTTAGGGAAAAAAGAGTGCCCCCTTGAAACTGTTTTGACAGAGACATTGCAATATAGCATTTGTGTTTGTCTTTACTTACAAAGCTCTTAACTATAGTACAACTTCAGGTGTGTGGCGTTCCAGGTACGAGGAATCGCCCCTCCTTCCAGCGTCTCTAAGCGGTAGGCTCCGTTCCCGAGCGCCTCGGTTATTCTGAACGGTCCAGTCCACTTGGGTGATAGTTTATTCTCCATCTCGTACTGGTGGGCCTTCCTCATCACCAGATCGCCTTCTCTAAACTGCCTTGGCATCACCTTTGAGTTGTATCTTCGCTCAACCCTTCTTTTCACCGCCTCAGCCTTCAGCCTTGCCTCTTCCCTGACTTCATCCAGCAGATCCAGGTTCAGCCTTTTCTCTGCATTCGAGTCTTCCTCTACAAAGTTATGGAATCTCGGCGAGCTCTCCTGGATCTCAACTGGAATCATGGCATCGCACCCATAGACCAAACTAAACGGGGTCTCATGGGTTCCTGACTGCTCGGTGGTGTGGTACGCCCAGACTATCCGGGGCACTTCCTCAGCCCAACTTCCCTTGGCTTTCTCAAGCCTTCTCTTCAAACCTCTTAACAACACCCGATTAGCTGATTCCACCTGGCCATTCGTCTGAGGGTGCTCGACGGATGCAAACACTTGTTGAATTCCAACCCCTTCACAAAGCTTCTTCAACAGGTGGCTTGCAAACTGCGTCCCATTATCTGACACTAGGCGCTTAGGCACTCCAAACCGGCACACAATGTTCTTCCACACAAACCATTCGATCTTGTGTGCGGTGATCTGGGCCACCGGCTCTGCTTCAATCCACTTGGTGAAATACTCGATCGCCACCACCAAGTACTTCATCTGCCTGATCGCCAGTGGGAAAGGTCCCAGGATGCCGATTCCCCAAGTATGAAACGGCCAAGGGCTATAGATCGACTTCAACTCCTCGGGAGGTGCCTTGTGCCAATCGGCGTGCTGCTGGCACTGTTTACAGCATTGGGCATACCTCTTGCAATCTTCTCTCATGGATGGCCAATAGTAGCCTGCACGGAGAGTCCTTGCGGCCAGAGCTCGACCCCCGACGTGACTTCCACATATTCCTTCGTGGAGCTCTGCCATGATTCTCGTGCACTTCTCGCCGTGTATACATTCCAGGAGTGGGTGAGTGAACCCAAACCTGTACAGATCGCCATCAATCAATGTATACTTGCTGGAATTTTTCTTTACCTTCCTAGCTTCTGTTGGATCTAGCGGGAGGAGGCCATCTGCCAGGCACCGCTTGTACTGTGTTATCCAAGTGTCTGGCTCATGGGTGGCGCAGACCTGCATCACGTCCACCTTCTCTCCTCGACAAGCTCTAACTCTCGGCGATCTCTGAGTTTCTTGCGTCAAAGACTTATGGCTTCTCGCTGCTCTCTCCGTCGACCTGCTTATCTGAAGGACCAGGTGATCTGCTACAAATGCCCTCGGCGTCTTCAGAGTTTCTTGAATCACTGTCCTCTGCCTACCCCCCTTGCCTGAGTTGGCGAGCTTAGCAAGCAAGTCAGCTCGGGCATTCTGTTCTCGGGGCACATGCACCACTTCAAAAGAGGCAAAGGAACTCTTCAATTCCTGCACATACGCCAAGTAAGCCGCCATTTGTGGATCTTTAGCCTGGAACTCGCCTGTTACTTGCCCTGTGACTAGCAGCGAGTCACTCTTAGCCATCAGCACCCTAGCTCCCATCTCCTTGGCCAGCAGAATCCCGGCGATCAACGCCTCATACTCTGCTTGATTGTTGCTGGCTTTGAAGGCGAATCTCAACGATTGTTCGATCAGCACGCCGTTGGGTCCTTCCAATATTACTCCAGCACCGCTACCCTGCTGGTTCGATGATCCATCCACCGAGAGTACCCAACGAAAGTCATCTCCTTCAACCCGCGTCGCCTCTGATGAGAGCTCGACTACAAAATCTGCAAAGATTTGCCCCTTGATCGGGCCTCGGGGCTCATATTTAATGTCAAATTCTGACAATTCTACTGCCCACTTCACCATTCTTCCCGCAACGTCAGGTTTCTTCAAGACCTTCTGGATGGGCAGGTCAGTCATCACCAGTATTGTGAAGCTGTGGAAGTAGTGGCGCAACCTCCTCGCCGAAAACACCACAGCCAGCGCAGCCTTTTCCAGGGCCTGATATCTCGTTTCTGGGCCCTGCAGCACCTTGCTCACAAAATAAATAGGCTTCTGAGCCTGATCCTGGTCCTGGGCGAGCACCGCACTCACCGCCCTCTCAGTCACCGCGAAATACAACCTGAGAGGGATTCCCGCCAGTGGTTTGCACAGAACCGGGGGGCTCGCCAGATATTCCTTCAGCTTGACGAAAGCCTCCTCGCATTCTTTCGTCCAAGCGAATTTGTTATTGCGTCGCAGACATTGGAAATAGGGATGTCCCTTTTCTCCGCTCGCTGACACGAAGCGAGATAGGGCTGCCATCCGGCCTGTCAGCTGCTGGACTTCTTTCACTGTAGCCGGGCTTCTCATCGCCAAGATGGCGGCACACTTGTCCGGGTTGGCTTCTATTCCTCTTTCAGTCAAGAGAAAACCCAAAAATTTTCCAGCCTCCACGCCGAAAATGCATTTCTCCGGGTTGAGCTTCAACTTGAACTTGGCGATCGTCGTGAACAATTCTTCCAAGTCTGCAACGTGCTTGCTTTTCTCCTGCGAGGTCACGACCATGTCATCGACGTAAGCTTGCACGTTCCTTCCCAGCATCGGTGCAAGTACTCGATCCATCAGCCTCTGGTACGTGGCCCCCGCGTTCTTCAGCCCAAACGGCATCACCTTATAGCAGTAGCACGACCTCTCCGTCATGAAGGCTGTTTTCTCTTCATCCATGGGATGCATCTTGATCTGATTATAGCCCGAGAAGGCATCCAGGAAACTCAGCAGTTTGCACCCTGCAGCACTATCAACCAGGGCATCAATGCTTGGTAAAGGATACGAATCCTTTGGGCAAGCCTTATTCAGATCGGTGAAATCGACGCACATGCGCCATTTCCCGTTGCTCTTCTTCACCAGTACGACGTTCGCCAACCATTCAGGGTACTGGACTTCCCTGATGTGGCCTGCAGTGAGGAGTTTCTGGGTCTCGTCCTTGATCGTCTGCCTTCTCTCTTCATTAAATTTCCTCCTTCTTTGTCGCACCGGTCTCACCATGTTGTCCATCGCCAGATGATGGCACAAGAAGTCGGGATCGATCCCGGGCATGTCCGCAGCGGACCAGGCAAACGCATCCAGATGCCGTTCAATCACCTTGGCGATCTGGTCCTGGAGATCGACCTCCAGAGATCTTCCGAGCTTGAAAACTTTCCCCCCGATTTCCTTCTCGAGCCACTGCTCGACGGGTTTGGGCCTGGATTCTCTGGCGATTACCGCCTTGGCGATCCCCAATTCCCTTGCTCCCTCAGGGCGATTCCGCGCCTCTTCTTCCTCCAGGCCAGCATTCCTCTCCCCCAGCTCAGCATCTACCATCTCTACGTCCCTTCCGGCGGCCTCCTCTATTACCGGCGGTCTGGGCTTCACACCGGGAGGCGGGGTGGTCGTTACATAGCTCACTGATCTTTTATTTTTCAGGCTATTTTCATAGCACTTTTTCGCTTCTTTCTGATTAGACTTTATCGTGATCACCACCCCTTCCATGGACGGCAGCTTCACCTTCATGTGCCGAGTCAATGGAATTGCGCCTATCCTGTTAAGAGTGGGCCTTCCCAACAGGATGTTATATGCTGAAGGGGCGTTTACGATGAGGTACTTGATTTTCTCCGTCCTCGACCCAGCCTCATCGGTAAACGTGGTTCTCAGCTCAATGTATCCCCTGACCTCCACCTGGTCGCCAACGAACCCATACAAGCACCCTCCATAGGGCCTTAGCTGGTCAAGGGGCAATTCCAGCTGCGTGAAAGTCGGCCAGAACATTACGTCTGCCGAGCTTCCTTGGTCCACCAGAACTCTATGGACCTTCCTTCCCGCCGTGATCAATGAAATAACAATGGGATCGTTGTCATGAGGCACAACGTCCCGAAGATCCTGCTTGGTGAACGTAATGTCCACTTCCGGCGAGTGATCTTCAAACATGTCCACTGACATCACCGATCGCGCGTACTTTTTCCTCTGCGATGCGGTGCATCCACCACCTGAGAAACCCCCTGCGATGGTGTGGATCTCCCCATGGATAGGCATCTCGTGTTGCTGGGCTTCTCCACCCGCCGGCTGGGAACTCGACGCTCCTCCGGTCCTTCTGTCTAGCAGATAGTCGTTTAGGAACCCGCTCTTAACCAGATCGTCGAGCTGGTATCCTAAAGACAAACACGAGTCCAGGTTGTGGCCAAAGCACTGGTGAAACTCGCACCAAACGTCCGGCTTTGACCCCAGCACCTTGTCGCCCACCTTCTCGGGCGCCTTCACCCTAGCAGATATGTTAGAGATAGCGATCAGGTCCGCTAGTCCCATGACGAATTTGTGCTTAGGCGGGCGATTGTACTCTCGGCGTGCTGGTTGTTGGCGTGCTGGTGGTTGGCGCGCTTGGCTTCTTCCCTTATTTCTCCTATCGTAAGGATAGCGAGTCCTTTGGTCTTTTCTGGCCGCCGCTGCCGTTTCCAGCACCCTCTGTGGTTGGATCCTGGTCTGGGCGCGTGGCCTGGCGGGAGCCACGCTGCCTCTCTTCTCGGCGACTTCATTCTCGTCGGCGATATGGGCCACCGCAAGTCGCCTGACTTCAGCAAACGTCGCTGGGTGAGCCCTGATCAAGGCCTCGCAGAATGGCCCTGGCTGCACGCCCTTCTTGAAGGCATAGACCAGCATTTCTTCATCCTTGGCTGGCGACCTGACCATCTGTGCGCCGAAGCGATTGAGGTAGTCTCTGAGGGACTCCCCATGGTACTGCCTTATATCAAACAGATCATAGGACACCCTGGGCGGTGCCTTGTTCACAATATACTGCTCGACAAAGATTTTCGAGAATTGTTGAAAATTAGTTATGTGGCCATTAGGCAGGCTCACAAACCACTCCATCGCCGTTCCCTGGAGCGTGCTCACGAACATCTTGCAGTAGACGGCGTCCGACCCTCCTGACAGCATCATCTGTGTGTGGAACGTGGTCAGATGAGCCTCTGGATCCTCCACGCCAGTAAAAACAGCTTTAACCGGAACCACGCTCGTGGGAATTGGCGTGTCGGTAATCGCCTGAATGAAAGGCATTGGGAAAACATGAGGTGGCGTCGACGGTGCCACCTCTTCAGCTGAAGAACGACCCTGCTGCTCCTGAAGAGCTCGACGCAGCTCCTCAGCTACCTTGCTGAGCTCCTCGTTCCTGGCGCGAGAGGCGACCAGGTCTTCATGTATCCTTGCCTGCTCCACGCGCGAGGCTTCCACAGTCGCCTGCAACGAGCGCATCATTTCTGCCATCTGCGCCATGGTCATGGCGGCGTCGCCTTCAGCTGCGACGGGAGCCACGGGACTGGAACGATTGCTTCTCATCTTTCTCATTAACTTCAGCGAGCCACAGAAATACAGCAAATAACACTTCAACCACGAATGAATCAGCGATCGATCGGAGAAGACTCAAGAAACTGTGCAAGAACCCAAGAACACCGCAAACCTTCGTAGAAAACCACCAAAGAACTCGAACTTCCACCAGACAGATTGCGCGCAAGCAACAAAAGACCTCACTCCACCGATTGAAAGACAAACGAACGGCACAAAACACAAACTCACCGAACGAAACTCAAAGAAATTGCAAACGACGGTTGCACCAGCACACAACCGCGCAGAAAACCTCGAAAACTTCCACGAACTCACGCTGTGGATGGGAGCACGTTTTACACGGCCCCACGGTGGGCGCCTGATGATCCTGCCTGTTGACCGGAGCGCTGGAGAATGCCTCGTCAAAGGATCGACGTGCGCGCCGCTTCTCACTTCCATTCCTCCTCTGGATCTATCTCAAGAACCTGCAAAGAAACGACACGGCGCCGCTGCGGCTGATCGCACTCCGACGCTCAAGTCAGTGACGGTATCACCAAATACTAAGAACTGGAACCGTGCAAACTCTCTCTCACAAACAGCTCTGTCACTCGTAAGCGTAAAGTGTATGAACTGAACGTGCGTACCTTAGAAAATCTGTTAAGAACTCTTATATACCTGGTGGTTTTCTCTCTCCTGGCAGTTACAGACCTGGACATGTGGCTCACATCCAACCGTACACGTGCCATCATCTGGAGGCTCCCTGACTTGGCGCTGCTTCTACTCTCATTTTGGCTAAGTTACCTATGCATGGTACTGCCCAGCGCATAGCTAACTCAGGAGTGCGATCTCTACTGAAACTGGCGAGTTAGGGCCTTCATACACCTTCCCTGTGGTCTCGCCGGCCGCCTTCATAATCTGCTTCTCCTTCATCTTCGGCGATGTGATCATTCTGGCGATCTCCGACTGCTTGGTCGCCTGAGTCTACATCTGGCGACTTCGTCTTCAACCTGGCGATCGCCTATTCTGGTAAACTGGAAATCGGAACACGCCAACTTAACAATCGGCGACCACACGTGCCTCCCGACTTCCTTCCCATCTGCCAATCCTGGCGCCTTGTCAACACGCCTACGCTGTAGCAGGATGCCACGTCATCACACCCGTCCACCAGGGCGGTACAGGAGGTGTTTGATGTTCATCCTAAAATCTCTTTGTCCAAGATGTTAAGTAATTAGATTTATTTGGTAATGAAAAAGACAAAGAAGAAGGACACCTTGGAGGTGCAGTTGGTAGCATGACACGAGTCAACATGATTGATTTAGTTTTGGAGGATGATATTTTGTGACTTGGTTTATATTTTTTTTCTTTCTCTTTTTCATTTTCTCTTTTGTTTTTCATTTTAAGTTGGTCCTCGTGGATTTCTTTTGGTGCGAGAGATTTTAGTGTGACCTTATGCCCATGGAAGGTAAAAGAGATTTTGTTGGTAAGCCATCATGGAGGTTATCCTATCATATTGCCATGACCTACCTAAAACAATATGAGTAGCTTCCATAGGCACAACATCACACAAGACCTCATCCTTGTATTTACCAATAGAAAAGGTTATGAAAACTTGCTTATTTACTATTGATCCTGTCGGTTGACCTAGCGTAAGAGCGTTGCCTCGTCACGAACCTCCTCACCAGCTTGACTCCACCTACCCTTCAAGTTCACACCACAGAAAACCTCTCTGAGAACCTGAAAACACAAGGTGGCGCCTCTGCGGCCGGTGGCGCTTCGACGCTCAAGTAAGTAACAAGAACACCCAAAACTCAGAGAAAATATGCTCTGTAGAACCGTACTAAAGGCACACAACCCTAGCAAAGAGCCGTAATGAAAACGTACCTCTGCCAATTCTGTTAAGTTTACCTTTATAGCTAGGTTTCTTCTCTCTCTAGGCCGTTATGCTTTTGGACGCGTGGCTCGCATCCAGCCCTGCATGTGTCGTCATCTGGGTTGGGATAGCAGGTAGCGCCCAGCCCTACACGTGTCATCATCTGAGCTAGGATAGCTTGAGCATCATTTCTCTATTGCATCCAACCCTACATGTGTCATCATCTGGGTTGGAATAACAGGTAGCATCCAACCCTACACGTGTCGTCATCTAGGTTGAGGCAACTTGGGCGTCATTTCTGTGTAGTAACCAGTCGTGCGGCTAAGTCCTCTACTCAAGGAGTAAGCTAGCACGCAATATGCTCTAGAACACCACCCGACAAGGCGAGTATCGGGTGCAGCAAAGTGCACCATCTCTGTGATATCGCTTGTCGCTAATGGCGCCCTCCTTATCGCTGCACCATACATGTTCTGGCTGAGGAAACCCTGCCACCAACGAATGTCCACTCTGGAAATCCTGTCGCTGATAGGAAAGCTGTTCCCTTCAACCCACACGCCCTTCACGCCCTATGTTGGCGCAACAATTGTCTTACTGAAATTATACGCTTGAGCTTACTCTTCTGAGCCTCCAGCAGCTTCAACTGAGTTTACTGGGAGGTCCGACGATGTGCTCCTTGCGGCGACGTCAGACCACCTGATCTCCCATTATCTAACACGTCGATGACACACAAACCCGGCGACAATCGACCATGTTCACTACAGAACGCCAGTTCCATGAACCGACGATTATGCTCATTTCTGAACCATTCATCTCTCTCTTGTCCACGTGTTCTGCTGAGCACGCACCACGTAGTCACGTGCTAGACACGTCATCACACCCGATGACCTGGTCGGTACACAAGCCCCCCAGTCTCGAGCTGCGACTTGTTCAGCGAGAAGACTAAAGAGGTTTAAATCCGGCGGCCTACGTGGCTTTGTGCATTGGCGCTCGTACTTTTCACTGACTTGACACTTCACCAACTCCTTCGGTCATTCGACACGTGGATTCATCAACGGCCATTATTCATTGTCGTTTGCGCTTCTCGCAACGTTCGAAACTCTTAAACACTTCGCGCCATTTCACTGTTTCATTATCTTCTACCTCTCTTCAAACTCCCGAAACGCTCCAGCGAACGCTCCGATTCCCCCAACCACCATCTTTCTGAATACTCTTTTGATCATCCAAAGGTAACTTTTTTTATCACTTCTACTGATATTTGCTGCATTTTAATCGGTTTGCATCATCCATTAACTGCCTGGAGCATACGTTGTGGGATGTTTTCTCTGCTTTGTTTTCTCCTTTCTGCGTTTAGGGTTTCTGAACCTTTTCTCTGCGAGCCCCCCTTCTTCTTCCATCTCCTTCTCTTCTGTCGAGTCTCTCTGTTTACGAACTCTCATATCTTCCCTTTTCGTCTTCTTGCAGCTTCCTCGATGGCTTGTTCAAAAGTCACACCAAACCCTCCTCCATCTCCTCGCAACCCTCCGACGAAAACCCGTAGGGAAAACCCTTCCTCTTCCAGCGACCCCCAAAGGATTCTAACGTCCCTTCCGACTGAGTCGCGAGACCCGTGTCCTCTCGAACTAGCCAACCACAACCAAACCCACCACAAACCGGCGCGACGGTGAAGCCTCTTCCAGACTACAAACGACTGTACCCGTGGGCCTCTGCAACCCTGTTGGGTGAGACTTCATGCATCAACTCTGATCGTGATATTCTTCGTCTCAAGAAAGGTGATCAGGATCACCTCTCTTTCAGCAAAGAGCACGATGACAAGGTGTCTGTGCGCCCTTGTCCTCCTGGTGAGCCCATCTGCACCGACAATTAGGGGAGTGACGACGCCCCTTTCTGCTTCGTTTACACCACTATGTTCAAGAAGGTCAAGCTTCGGTTTCCCTTCACACGCTTTGAGAGGGAGCTCCTGACCGAGCTCGACATAGCCCCCGCCTAGCTCCATCCCAACAGCTGGGCGTTCGTATGGGCTTACCAAATTATCTACGCACACTTGGGACATCTGGCCTCGGTGGATGTGTTCCTCTACTTGTTCAAGGCGAAGAACCTGGGCGATCGTCTATGGGTTAGCCTCAACGGGGTCGCTGGGAGGTCCATTCTCTCCATCTTCCATCAATCCTATAAGGATTGGAAGGGGAAGTTTGTGCGTGTATGCTGCAGCGATCAAGACCCTTCCCTTCTCGAGGGGTTCCCCTTGTATTCGGTGAACAAAGGAAGGAAAGAGTCGAGCTTCAGGAAGGTCAGGGAGCCAGAAAAGATGGGGGAGCTCGACAAGGACTTGTGCGGTTTCTGGAAGAAAGTCGCTTCTTCCAACGGGACCCTATCGACGGCCTCCATCATTACCTTCGAGTTCTTTGAAAGCCAACTGGACTTTCACATAGGTCTGTCCTTAAGCCTTCAAGTTCCCTTAGCTTGAATTTGCATTTCCTCGTTTCTACTCTGATGTTGTTGTTATAATTTCGCATATGGTTTCAACTTCCTCCATGCATTATTACCTGTCGATTTTCTGTGCTGGTTGATAACTGTTGGCCCCCTTTGCAGATACGATGCTGGGAAAAGATAGGATGGCTGAGCTACGTGCCATAGCCAAGTCCCATAAGCCTGCGGCGGGCTCCCAAGCGATCCCGAACTCTGTTGCGGAGATCGCCGCCGCCCATGGCCAATCTCCACCAGTTGGCCCACCCGCAGTTGCCGCTCTTCCAGCCCCCCAACGCAAGAAACTACCCCTCAAGAAGGCTAAGAGGAAAGCCCCCAGGGTAGTTTCAGACGAAGAGGCGGACGAAAGCACCGAGGACGAGCTAGTCTGCAAAAGGAAAAGGAGGGCTGTGATCGAGCCCCCAGCAATTGAGAGCGCCGCCCGAAACTACATCGAGGACCCCCCCAGCGCCTCCACACCATTCGAGTCCGCTGGGGATGTTCCCGTTTCAAACGCCTCAGTTGCTGAAGCTGCTCCTGAGCAACTTGCTGATACTCAAGCCTCCTCCCAAGCCGCCGAAGAACCTCCTGCCTCACCACCACGCCTCGAAGCTTCCCCTGCCATCCAACCTTGTGAGGGTGGTGGTGAGCACCAACCTCCGCCTCCTCCTGCAACCTCAAGCCTCCCGACCCCTCTTCAAGAAGCCTTGAAGTCCTTCACCGTGCGCCTAAGTGGCACGGTTGACGATTGTCTTCCCCAAATCGTCAGCGAAGGGCTAAGGGACTCCTTGGAGAAGTTTGAACTCGATAATCAGATCAATCAGGAGGTGGCAAGGACCGTGAAAGCCGAAGCCGAGAAGACCAAGTGCGACATGCTGATGCAAGGCTTCGAGTTTTCGCGGGTCGAAAACGCCCTCAAGGACGAGCTCCAAAGCGTGCGCAAGGACAACAAAGAACTGCGCAAGAAACTTCATGACAAACGCCAGGACGCCGTCGAGCTGGAGAACAGGATCCTCCCCTTGAGGGAGAAAATTGCCACGCTGGAGGAGGCAAAGAAAACTGACGCCCAAAAGATGGCCAACCTGGAGAAGAGGTCAATCGAGAGGGAGACTCTTCTTGGAAAGGTTGAGCAAGATCGGGATAAGGCTTCCCAGGAACTAAGTGAAACCGCTGCTGAGCTTGCCCGAGTTCGCGAAGAGAACAGCGGGCTCAAGAAGAAGGCCGACGAGCTCGAGCTTGAAGTCACTCAGGTAAGTGAAGAGAACAGTGGGTTCAAGACGAAGATCGACGAGCTTCAGCTTGAGGCTACCCAAGTTCTCACTTCCGGCTTTGGCGCTGCTTTGGAACAGTTCGATTGCAAATATCCCGACCTTGATCTCTCCGAGTTCTCGGTATACAACGAGGTGGTGGACGACAAGATCGTACCCCCAGTTGACTTATCGCCTTGAAACCTCTTGTGTTTTACCTTGGTCTATATGTAATAATTTTCACTCTGTTCAAACTGTTCAATATTCCTGTGCACATACATTTTTATATATATATAGTCTTCTAACTTATCTGTCGTGCAATCAACTAGTTTAACTGGATGGTTTTTCTCAACTCAATGTACTTTGTACCAACTGGTACTTAACTCTCTACAAACCACCTTAGCTTAAACAAAAAGTTAATTCGAAACAATAACGTTTAATACGAAATCACTTACTCGGCAGAAAGGGCTTAGGTCGATCTTAGTATCTGAAACCTTTCTCGCCCGATCTACCAAGGGCTAGAGGCGTTTCTACATTGTCGTCCAGAACTTCGCCGATGCAGCCCTCGCCATGCGATTCTCTTTCTATTTTGATCTCAAACCAAGGGCTTCTGGCGACGTCATCTTCCCTTTAACTGGGAGCGTCCCCTGCGGGACCACCTCCGGATTTCATCTTTGCTCATCTGGGGGGAGAGCTGTCTTTTGGACCTCTCTCTGCCTTCCCCGAGTCTTTACCCTGAGATAACTTACATCATTGTTCCCCCATCTGGAGGTAGAGTCGCCTTTTGGATCCCTCTCTACCTCCCTGGGTTTTAGAACAACGATTTAGGTGGTGAGGTGCCCTCTGGAAACCTTCCCCAACCACCCTTCACCTCCGATTTAACTGGTCTTACTAGGTCAATATTGGTGTCTCTCTCAAGGGGAAAAGAGTCCTTCTCCAACCCTCCTTTCCCACACTTGAGATCGTTAACACCCCTGACTTTTCAGTTTCATCTTGCCTGAACTCACTCGAGGGTGAGAAGGACTTTCCTGATGCCTCAACTTGCCCAGGGGTTACATCTCCTCCCCCCCGGATGCACTGAGGGCTTTCAACTTGCCTCAATTCGCTCACGCAAAGAGGTCTTGTGATCTGTACTTGCCTGTGCTCGCTCAGGGCAAGGAGGACTTTAAAATCTCTTTCTCGCCTACGCTCACTCAAGGCGAAGAGGTCTTTTAAATCTCTTTCTCGCCTGCACTCGCTCAAGACGAGGAGGTCTTTTAAATCTCTTTCTCGCTTGCACTCGCTCAAGGCGAGGAGGTCTTTTAAATCTCTTCCTCGCCAGGAGGAAATCTAATACTTGTGCCTCCGATCGCCGGGAGGCGGTGAGGACTTAAAAAACTTTATTCCTGTGCCTCCGATCGCCATATGGCGATGAGGACTTAGAAAACTTTATTCCCGTGGCTTCGATCGCCATACGGCAATGAGGACTTAAAAAACTTCATGTTTCGAAAATTTTGTACTGGATGCATCCGGTTTGGATTTACCATTTTTCTTTAAAACTACACAAGGGCGATAGAGTCTCTCCCCACAAACTTGGCAAACAGAAAGCATGCAAACTTAATAGCCGGGAAACTTTGATAAACTTCGAAACCTTCTTTACTGGTGGCCTCATTAAAACCCTCCTTAGGGAAAAAGATTGCCCCCTTGAAAAATTGCTTAAACTGATACATCTTAAACTGTTGGAGTTAATTGCTACTTACAAGGGCTTAACTGTAGTAAAACTTGAGATGGGTGGCGTTCCAAGTGCGAGGAATCGCCCCTCCCTCCAGCGTCTCCAAGCGGTAGGCACCGTTCCCGAGTGCTTCAGTTATTCTGAACGGTCCTGTCCACTTGGGTGACAATTTTTTTTCCATCTCGTGCTGGTGGGCCTTCCTCATCACCAGGCCGCCATCTCTGAATTGCCTTGGCTTTATCTTGGAGTTGTACTTACGCTCAACTCTTCTCTTTACTGCCTCAGCCTTCACATGCGTTTCCTCCTTGACCTCGTCCAGCAAATCCAAGTTCATTCTCCTTTCTTCGTTCGAGTCTTCCGCCACGAAGTTTTGGAACCTCGGTGAGCTTTCCTGGATTTCAACTGGAATCATCGCGTCGCATCCATACACTAAACTAAACGGGGTTTCGTGGGTTCCCGATTGCTCAGTGGTATGATATGCCCACATTATGCGGGGAACTTCCTCAGCCCAAGACCCCTTGGCCTTTTCCAGCCTCCTCTTCAATCCTCTCAGCAGAACCCGGTTAACGGACTCCACCTGCCCATTCGTTTGCGGGTGTTCCACGGAAGCAAACACCTGTTGTGTCCTCGCACAACTTCTTCAACAGGTGGCTTGCGAACTGAGTCCCATTATCTAATACTAGACGCTTGGGCATACCAAAACGACACACAATATTCTTCCACACGAAACTCTGGATTTTGTATGCGGTGATCTGGGCTACTGGTTCTGCCTCGATCCATTTTGTGAAGTATTCGATCGCCACAACCAAATACTTGATTTGCCTGATCGCTAACGGGAAGGGCCCCAGAATGTCGATTCCCCACGTGTGGAACGGCCAGGGGCTGTAGATTGACCTTAACTCTTCTGGGGGCGCCTTGTGCCATTCGGCGTGCTGCTGGCATTGCTTGCAGCGCTGGGCATATCTCTTGCAATCTTCCCTCATTGTGGGCCAGTAATAACCTGCACGGATAGTTCTTGTCGCCAGAGATCGACCTTCAATGTGGCTCCCATAAATCCCTTCATGGAGCTCAGCCATGATTCTTGTACACTTCTCTCCGTGTACACATACAAGGAGAGGGTGTGTAAATCCGAACCTATACAGCTCGCCATCAATGAGGGTAAACTTGCTGGAGCTTTTCATCATCTTTTTGGCTTCTGTTGAATCCATTGGGAGCACGCCATCTGCCAAGTAGCGCTGGTATGGCGTTATCCACGTATCAGGCTCGTGGATAGCGCAAACTTGTGTCGTGCTTACCTCTTTCACTGGGTGCGCCCTGACCCTTGGCGTCCTCAAGGTCACCTGCATTAGAGATCTATGGCCCCTTGCTGTCCTTAACGTCGATTTACAAACGTAAAGGACCTGGTGATCTGCGACAAAAGCCCGAGGAGTCTTCAAAGT
The DNA here is from genome assembly GCF_000499845.2 of Phaseolus vulgaris. Taxonomy (NCBI): domain Eukaryota; kingdom Viridiplantae; phylum Streptophyta; class Magnoliopsida; order Fabales; family Fabaceae; genus Phaseolus; species Phaseolus vulgaris. The sequence continues at coordinate 26,779,654 of NC_023759.2, forward strand.
TTCTTGAATGACGGTCCTCTGCCTGCCCCCCTTGCCCGAACTGGCAAGCTTGGCTAGCAGGTTAGCTCGGGCATTCTACTCTCTCGGCACGTGTACCACTTCAAACAAAGCGAAAGATCTCCTTAGCTCTTGCACGTACTCTAGGTAGGCTGCCATTTGCGGGTCCTTGGCTTGGAACTCGCCAGTTACCTGTCCAGTGACCAACAGCGAATCGCTCTTGGCCATTAGCACCTTCGCCCCCATTTCCTTCGCCAACAAGATACCGGCGATCAAGGCCTCATACTCTGCTTGATTGTTGCTTGCTTTGAAAGCAAACCTCAGTGATTGCTCTATCAACACGCCGTTGGGTCCCTCCAAAATGACCCCAGCCCCATTACCCAGCTGGTTAGACGACCCATCCACCGAGAGTACCCAAGGAAAGTCATCCTTGGCGTTTTGAGCTGTTTCGGAAGACAACTCGACCCCGAAATCAGCGAAGATTTGCCCTTGATCGATCCCCGGGGCTCGTACTTGATGTCGAACTCTGACAGTTCCACCGCCCACTTCACCATTCTTCCAGCTACATCCGGTTTCTTCAAAACCTTCTGGATAGGCAAGTCAGTCATTACCAACACCGTAAAGCTCTAGAAGTAATGGCGGAGCCTCCTCGCCGAAAATACGACCGCTAACGCCGCCTTTTCTAAGGCCTGGTACCTCACTTCTGGGCCTTGCAGCACCTTGCTAACAAAATAGATGGGTTTTTGGACCTGATCTTGATCCTGGACGAGCACTGCGCTTATTGCCCTCTCAGTTATGGAAAAATAAAACCTGAGTGGCGTTGCTGCTTGGGGTTTGCACAGAACTGGTGGGCTCGCGAAATATTCTTTGAGGTTTATGAAGGCCTCCTCACACTCTTTCGTCCAGACAAACCTGTTGTTCCTCTTCAAGCACTGGAAGTATGGGTGGCCCTTCTCTCCACTGGCCGATTCAAATCGAGACAGGGCGGCCATCCGCCCCGTGAGCTGCTGCACCTCCTTCACAGTGGCGGGCCTCCTCATCGCCAAAATGGCGGCACACTTCTCGGGGTTAGCCTCGATTCCCCTCTCTGATAGGAGAAATCCCAGAAATTTCCCTACCTCCACACCAAAGACACACTTCTCAGGATTTAGTTTCAGCTTATACCTAGCGATGGTGACGAACAACTCTTCCAAATCGGCGACATGTTTGCTTTTTTCCTGGGACGTCACGACCATGTCGTCAACGTATGCCTGCACATTCCTCCCGAGCATAGGTGCGAGCACCTTGTCCATTAGCCTTTGGTGTGTGGCTCCCGCATTCTTCAGCCCGAAGGGCATCACCTTGTAGCAGTAGCATGACCTTTCCGTCATGAAGGCAGTCTTCTCTTCGTCCATGGGGTGCATCTTGATTTGGTTGTACCCTGAGAAGGCATCCAGAAAACTGAGTAGCTTGCACCCTGATGCACTGTCTACCAGGGCGTCTATACTAGGCAAAGGATAAGAATCCTTTGGATAGGCCTTGTTCAGGTCTGTGAAGTCGACACACATTCGCCATTTTCTGCTACTCTTCTTGACCAGAACGACATTGGCGAGCCATTCTGGATATTGGATCTCCTTGATTTGGCTTGCTGCGAGGAGTTTTTGTGTTTCGTCTTTGATCGCCTGCCTTTTTTCCTCGTTGAACTTTATCCTTCTTTGGCAGATGGGCCTGACCTGGGGATCCAATGCTAAACGATGGCAGAAGAAATCGGGGTCGATTCCCGGCATATCTGAAGCAGACCATGCAAATGCATCAAGGTGTCTACTTATCACCTTGGCGATTTGGTCTCGCGTCTCGCTGTCCAAGGTTCTTCCCAGCTTAAACGTCTTGTCGTTGATCTTCTTCTCAAGCCATTCCTCTACTGGCTGAGGCTTCTTTTCACTGGCGATTAGCGCCCTCGCGATACCTGCTTCCCTGGCGGTCTCTGAGCAGTTTCTCTCCCCTTCCACCCGGGCGGCGTTCTCGGACCTTGCCTCGATATCCTCCATTGGGACGTCGCCCTCGGGGGCCACCTCCAACGCCGTATCCAGCACTCGCGGGGTCTCCCGTGCGTGCTCCGTGCCAGGGGGAGGCGTTGTGGTTACGTGGCATACAGACCTCTTGTTCTTGAGGCTGTTTTCATAACACTTCTTCGCCTCCTTTTGGTCAGAACAGATGGTGATGATCAAACCCTCCATAGACGGTAGTTTGACCTTCATGTGCCTTGTCGAAGGCACAACTCCCGTTCTGTTGAGCGTTGGCCTTCCCAACAGTATGTTGTATGCCGACGGAGCGTTTACAACAAGATACCTGATCTTCTCCGTTCGTGAGGCCAAACCGTCTGTGAAGGTCGTTCTTAGCGGCGATGTGAGCCACGGCACGTCGCCGGATTTCAGCGAACGTGGCGGGGTGACTTCTGATAAGCGACTCACTAAAGGGCCCGGGCAACACGCCCTTCTTGAAGGCATGTACAAACATTTCCTCGTCTTTACCTGGCAAGCGAACTATCTGAGCTCCAAATCTGTTCAGGAAATCCTTCAGGGACTCCCCTTGGTACTGCCTCACGTCGAACAGGTCATAAGACACCAATGGTGGTGCCTTGTTCACTATATACTGCTCAACGAACATCTTGGAAAACTGTTGAAACGTGGTAATGTGGCCTGTAGGTAAACTGACAAACCAGTCCAACGCTGTCCCACTAAGGGTGCTCATGAACACCTTACAGTAAACCGCGTTCGACCCCCCGAGAGCATCATCTGGGTGTGAAACGCCATGAGATGAGCCTCAGGGTCCTCCACCCCGGTGAAAGACGCCTTCACCGCCACTGTATTGGCTGGGACCACCGAGTCCATGATCTCTTGAGAGAACGGCATGGGAAAGCTACGTGGTGGGGACAGGGGTGCGGATCTGTTCCCGACCACGCGCTCCTCCCGTTCTTGAATAACTTTACGCAGTTCCTCGTTGATCCTGTTGATCTCCTCATTTTTAGTTTGCGAGGCCACCAGCGCCTCGTGCATTCTTTCTTGCTCAGAACGTGACGCAACCACGTTCTCCTGCAGCGTCCTCATCATATCCATCACCTGCGTCCTGGACACAGCATCCTCATCTGTCGACGGCGCGACTGAACTAGATCGCGTTGTCCTCATCCTTTCTCAGCAAACTCAGCAGCTCAAAGAAACTCCAAACAAACGGTGAAAACTCTAGAAACCGACTGCGACAGCGAGCAGTCGAACAGAAAGCACCAAAAACTCAACAAACACGAACTATGGTTGGGAATCACCTTTTATATGGCCCCACGGTGGGCGCCAGATGATCCTGCCGGTTGACCTAGCGTAAGAACGTTGCCTCGTCACGAACCTCCTCACCAGCTTGACTCCACGTGGCCTTCAAGTTCACACCATAGAAAACCTCTTTGAGAACCTGAAAACACAAGAACACCCAAAACTCAGAGAAAATATGCTCTGTTGAACCGTACTAAAGGCACACAACCCTAGCTAGGTTTCTTCTCTCTCCAGGCCGTTATGCTTTTGGACGCGTGGCTCGCATCCAGCCCTGCACGTGTCGTCATCTGGGCTGGGATAGCAGGTAGCGCGCAGCCCTACACGTGTCATCATCTGAGCTAGGATAGCTTGAGCGTCATTTCTCTATTGCATCCAACCCTACACGTGTCATCATCTGGGTTGGAATAACAGGTAGCATCCAACCCTACACGTGTCGTCATCTAGGTTGAGGCAACTTGGGCGTCATTTCTGTGTAGTAACCAGTCGCGCGGCTAAGTCCTCTACTCAAGGAGTAGGCTAGCACGCAATATGCTCTAGAACACCACCCGACAAGGCGAGTATCGGGTGCAGCAAAGTGCACCATCTCTGTGATATCGCTTGTCGCTAATGGCGCCCTCCTTATCGCTGCGCCATGCATGTTCTGGCTTAGGAAACCCTGCCACCAACGAATGTCCACTCTGGGAATCCTGTCGCTGATAGGCAAGCTGTTCCCTTCAACCCACACGCCCTTCACGCCCTATGTTGGCGCAACAATTATCTTACTGAAATTATACGCTTGAGCTTACTCTTCTGAGCCTCCAGCAACTTCAACTGAGTTTACTGGGAGGTCCGGCGATGTGCTCCTCGCGGCGACGTCAGACCACCTGATCTCCCATTATCTAACACGTCGATGACACACAAACCCGGCGATAACCGACCATGTTCACTACAGAACGCCAGTTCCATGAACCGGCGATTATGCTCACTTCTGAACCATTCATCTTTCTCTTGTCCACGTTTTCTGTTGAGCACGCCCCACGTAGTCACGTGTTAGACACGTCATCACACCCGATGACCTTGCCGGTACAACTATGATCTCCCCCTTTTCATTTAACCATTGAAGTTTATAGGGCTTTGCATGAGAGATGTAGGTAACCCAAGTTTGTCTACCACTCTTGTGCTTGCCACATTTGCACAACTCCCCCCATCCACAATTAAGGAGCACAACTTATTATTATTGAGGCACCTAGTGTTCCCTTTGACTTTCATCAAAAGGTTTTAAAACTTGACCTAGCATGCACCTCACTACTAATAAGTCTCCTTCACATGGACTTTCACTTTCTTCCTCACTTAGGGATCTAGAATAGGTAGGGGACCTAGACCTTTGGGAGTTATGGTCACTCATGACAACCCCTTCTTTAACTATCATGTTTCTTTTTGAAGGACAACTAGATGCAATGTGCCCATAACCTAAACATTTAAAACACTTTCTACTAGAGGATTGTTAGTGTTCCGGCCGGTTGACTTGGGTCGTCTTTATGAGTGGCTTGTCCCCACGAGCTAGAGCACCTTCGTTCTGCCTTGTCTATGAGTACCTGAAAAAGAAGAACAAAGGGGCGCCCTCGCTGCCGTTTGCACTCCGACGATCAAGTCAGCTAGCGAGAAACACCAAAGTGACTAGAGACTGTATGATTGTCTCAATGACTGAAACTGTATGGCTAAACTGTGTTGCCCTAATTGCCTTGTGCTCACAGCTAGGTGCGCCGTCAAGAACAACTAGGGTCTAGTGTTCTGTGTAATTATGAAAGCGTACCTTACTAGGGCTCTTCGTGCCCTTTATATAGGTGAAAACTAGGGTTTACCTCTGCGTTGCTCGCTATTATCTAGGGTTCCTTGGAGAAGGTCCTTGCGCCGCTATCTTTAGGATCTTAGCGTATCCGGCCCATGGACTTCCCTTATCTGGAGTGACCTTGAACCCTTCAAGAAACACACTACCTTTGGCAAACCACACCAAGAGTATTGATCTTGAACACCTCAAGAACACGCAACACTCCTTGGCTACACAACACCAGAAATACAATAGTTTTTAGAAAGGATTACACCTGATCACAGTACAATCTTAATTGAATACAATTGTAATCTTATTCCACTCTCTCTTGAAAACCCAAAGCTTTGATGTGAGTCTTAAAATCTTAAATTCAAATCTGTCAAACTGAATTTCTCAAAACTGTTTCTTTTTATATTTGAAAACATGAACAAACCATTTATATTTTCCAAAGATTGGTTAAAACAATCAATGAAGGAGCGTATTCAGTTATAAAACATTTAAAGCAGATTCACCATTCAAAACAGAATTATGTTAGGATTTTCAAAGAAATAATCGGTTGAAACCACGAAACAACCGATTGTTTGGCTTGACAGTGAAGTCAACCAAACCAAAATAGTTTTCAACCTTTTTCAAAACTCCTAAGAGTAAAACAACTGGTTGATTCGCAAAACAACATGTTGTTTTTCACTTAGTTGGAAAATCACTTGATGTCAAATAGGTTTTTAATCACATCAGTTTTAGATTCAACAAAGCAGTGGATCACACTTTATTCTACCCAGATCCCACCCAAACACAACAACAACACCAACCTTTCATCAAACATCTTTGATTTGGATTCTTCAAAGCACATGATCACTCTTCATCAACAGTTTTGGTAGGTGACTTAGTTGTTGAAGTGGAGGGATTAGAATGTTTAGGGTTGTAAGTGGAATCTTTCTCAACATTTGAAGGAAAACTTTTGGAAGAAGTTTTGTTTTTATTTTTCCAAGATGATTGGTAGTAGCCATCATTATGAAAGTTTTTGAATGGTTTTTCTTTGAAAGTTGGGTTTCAACCTTGATGGCAAGGTGAACCAATTTTTCTAAAGATGAATACTCATAAAGTTTCACCACATCTTGGATTTCCCTTCTTAGTCCACTTACAAATCTAGCCATTTTAGATTCCTCACTTTCATGCATGTCAATTTTAGTTCCTTGTTGAAGCTCTTTAAAATAATCATCAACACTTTTTGTTCCTTGTTGAAGCTTTTGAAGCTTCAACAAGAGTTCCTTCCTATAGTGAGGAGGAACAAACCTAGCGTGCATGCATAACTTTAAATCCTCCCAAGAGATCACGATTGGCCTCTTGTTAAGTCCAATGTCCATTACAGTCTTATGCACCACCTACCACTGCATGGCATAGTCTAAAAATTCTAAAGAGGCTAACTTGACTTTTAGATCTTCTTGGACCTCATGTACTTTAAAAATTTGTTCAACTTTAGCCTCCCATCCTAGATATATGTTGGGATAACCTTCCCCACTAAAACTAGGAATTTTTACACAAGGCAAATAAAGTTTAGGAGCATGGTGTGGATGTTGACGCCTCTCCTCAAATTGGTTCAATCTCCAATCTTCTTCTTCCTCATGACTGCCATATTGAGTGAAACTTCTTGTAGCTCTTCTACGCTCCCATCTCCTTGGTTGTCTTACATGATCCGATTCAAGCCTTTGGAGTCTCTCCTCCATTTGTCTCATTTCCTCATCATTTTGGGCAAGGGATCTCCTAGCAGCTGCCAATTCACCCATAAGGAATGCCTTTTGGGGAGATTGGGGTTTTGATGACTCCCCTGAAGAAATATGAGCCATAATTCACAAGTGAACAAAAACTTAGTGAAATAGAAGTTAGAAAACACTCTCTCAAGTTTGCGTCACTTTGGTGAAAAGAAAACAAGAGGAGAACACTCAAAGCACTTAAAAAGATGTTTATCCTCTCACAAAGGTCTTTCTTGAGGTTGAAAACTCTCAAATGAAAAAGGCCAAAGCCCAACAAAACTTAAGGAAAAAAATACAAAAGACAATCATGAAAAGCTTAAGCAAGAAAAGCTAAACCAAATTTGAGAAAGAGATTATGACAAAACTTTGAAGAAAGACAATCAAGAAAAAGGCACAAAAAAAGGACTCAAAGATACTTACTGAACTTTTAACAATGAAACTTTTTCTTTAGAAATTGTTAAAGAAAAAGGATAAAAATTCCACAATGGTTGAAATAAATTTGCCAATCAAGTTGAACCCAAAATTTTGAAATGTTTTTTTTATTAAGAAATGGACCCCAAATTTGCGCTTCACACTTCTTCCTTTTTCTTATACTAGTTCTTGAATTATGAAAATGAAATGTCCATAGTTTTGATCATGCATATTTTCCAATAACACCAATTTTCACAAAAAGTTTGGACTTCAATTTAATTGATCACTGGAAATCTTTTGTTTGAAACTTAAATCTACTTCTACTAAAAAAAGTTTATAATTACTTCTTAAACTTTCAAAATTAAAAGCCAAGTAAATAGAATCAAAGTAAGGACTCCTAGAACACTAATGAACATATGACTCAAAGCAAAAGACAAGAACACAATAAGACACAAAAATAATAATTCAAAAGTGAAACAATGCTATGGAAAAGTAAAATGGCCGAATGAAATTGCAAGAAAATAAAGGGCTGAAATTAAAGACAAAAATTTAAAGGTACTTGAATGTAAAGTCAAGGATTTAAAGATGCAAGAAAGTAAAGTGCCAATCAACTCTAAACAAGATAAGCTCAAAAACCAAAGCTCTGAATACCACATAATGTGAGTGATTTTTAGATATTTTTATTTATGGTGACACTTTTACTTAAGGTTGGGGTTTTAGCAATTAATTGTGAAGACCTAAGGAAGATTCCCACTAGACAGAAACTTAATCAAGTGGTTTAGTAAGTGTGAACACTACAAGAAAATCATCCAATAGAAACCATTTTTTAAAGACCAAAATAATTAGTTGCAATAGTAACTAAATTAGAGACCAATTTAGAAACTAAAAACAATGGTTTCTAAATTAGTTTCTATTATTTTTAAATGGTTTTTAAATAGGTATCTAATTAGCAACCAAAGTTTTAACTACCAATTATTTAGATTCTAAATTTGGTAGCAAAAACCTTGGTTTCTAATTAGATACCAATTTAGAAACCATTTAACAATAATAGAAACTAATTTAGAAACACAAAATTTATTTAGTCCCTAAAATAGTCTCTAATTTGGTCACTATAGCAACTAATAATTTTTTGTCTCTAAAATTGGTTTCTATTTCATGATTTTCTTGTAGTGGAAGGTTCACTTCACAGAGGCAAAGATGAAAAACAAGATGTGGTGAGGATGAGATGCAATTGTGGAATTGAAAAAGGCACAAGGTTAACATCAATGGTGGTCATGGCCTCCCAAATGATGCACCATACTCATAATTATGAGTGAAACCCAAGAACAAAAAATAAGAATACTAAGAGAAAAAAAAAACATAAATTGAATGGAGAAATGGAAGGAAAATGGAATGAGAAAACTTATGATGGTGGGTGAGAAATGTCACGCCACTTGGAGGGTGATGTGCTCCAAGATGATTGTGTAGGCCGCCACTTGAGAGCTTCCCAATCACTCAAGATAAGACCTCAAATCTAAGAGGACATAAGCCTCACTAAGAGCTCACACAATTTGTGCAAAGTTTCTTTACTTCATTCAAATTCAACTTGAAAATACAATAAGGTAGGCCTCCTATTTATAGGTGAAGGAGCCTTAGAGAACAAGCATGAAGGGTAGGATGGGAAACATTAAAAAAGGGGCAGCATTAGGGTTTGACTAAGTCAAACCCGCACCCTAGGCTTGTCCTTCTAGAAACTAGGTCAAAATCCCTTCCTAAAGGGCTAAGAACAAGCTAAAATGCTAACTACACCCCCTATTACGCTAAAGGTACCTTATTCTAGCCTATCTTTGTTATTTGACCCCTAAAGTGAGCCCAAATTATTTAAAACTTGTTTTATTCTTTAAGAAGACCAACAGGAAGAACATTAGATGCTCAAGTTTGTGTCCATTTCTTCCTCTAGTGAGGTCTGCTAAATCCTTGGTGAGGTTTTCAATTGATTGTTGAGATGACTTCTCATAGTGTGCATCCTTTGTCATGAAAAGGTTAAAATACATTAAGAGTCACTTGTAAATGAAAAGGCAAGGCATATGAAAAGACAAGGTAAATGTCGTCCCTTTTCAAGTCACTTCCTTATTCTAGAAAGTGACTTTTCCTACTACTTCCCTTCTAATGTTCTAATTAGAATCTATTATAAAGATATTACAAAGAGATATGAATTGGGCTTGGGGCTCATCTTTTGAGAAGACAAATAAGAAGAACTTTAAATGCTTTGGGCCTTGTCCATTTCTTCTATTGATGAAGTCTTTATTTGCTTGTTGAGATGACCCTTCAAGTATAGCATCCTTGGTCATCTTCATGTATTTTTGGATCACATCATGCTCTCCAAGTTGGAGAAAATTCGACCATGAATTTAGTACTTCTGCATAAGATAAAGTTAGTTTGCAATTAGATAAGAGAATGCAAGAAGAGATAGACAAACTTGACTTAGTATTTGTAAGCATTAGGAGTTCAGAAAAAGAGGTCCTATAGATAGACCATGCTGGAAAAGATTGTTTAGGAATGATGATATTCTTTGGAAAAAAATCCTCTTAAAAGGTGAAAACCATTAGGAGGTATGTAAAAATCATCCCTAACATTTTTTAACCAAGATGGTGTTGAATTAGGAACCTTGGGTAATGAAAAAGATAAAGAAGAAGAATACCTTTGAGGCTCAAGTTGAGGCATAACACGAGTCAACATGATTGATTTAGTGGATAAAGTATTGTGACTCGGTTTAGTACTTACTTCTTTTGCTCTCTCATTTTCTCTTTTAGTTTTAATTTTTATTTGGTCCTCATGAACCTCTCGGGGAGAGAAGGGTGTTAAGGTAACCTTGCGCCCTTGGAAGGAAAAAAACATTGTATTGGATAGGCCATCATGCAAAACATGTCTATCATATTGCCAAGGCCTTCCTAAAAGGACACGAGTTGCTTCCATGGGCACAACATCATATAAAACCTCATCTTTATACTTTCCTATTGAAAAGTTAATGAAGACTTGTTTGTTAACCATGATTTCACCTTCGTCACTAAGCCATTGCAATTTATAGGGCTTGGTATGAGAGATAGTGGGTAAGGCTAACTTATCTTCAACTCTTGTACTAGCCACATTAGTACAACTACCCCAATCAATAATCAAGGAACATAACTTGTTGGTGATAAGACAACGGGTGTGGAAAATATTTTCTCTTTGGTTATCATCCAAAGGTTTTGGAATCGTTCCCAACATTCGCCTTATCATCAATATGTCACCTTCACAAGGTATTTCACAATCATTATCACTAAGGGAGTTTGAAGGGAAAAGGGAGTTAGATCTAGAAGAGTTATCACTATGTTCACTTACTACTTGCCCCCCCTTAACCATCATGGTTCTCTTTGTTGGACAATTTGCGACTATATGACCAAAATCCTAACATTTAAAACATTTTCTACTTGAGGTTTTGGTGGGTGATATAGGAGTTGAAGGTGAGGGTTTATAATCCTTTGTTTTGTAAGTGGACTCCTTTTTAAAATTGGAGGGAAAAGTTGAAGTAGATTTTTGTTTATTTGTCTAAGAGGTGCGATAAAAGCCATCATTAGAAATTTTAAAAGAGTTTTTCTTGGAAATTTGTGATTCTACCTTGATGGCAAGGTGAACCAATTTTTCTAAACAAATATACTCATATAATTCTACCACATCTTAGGTTTCCCTTTTATGACCACTTACAAAGCGAGGCATTTTGGACTTCTCACTTTCATGCATGATTATTTGAGTTAAAATCATTTCAAGCTCCTTAAAATAAGCATCCACACTAAGCGTGCCTTGATGAAACCTTTGGAGTTTCAACAAAAGGTCTTTCCTATAATGTGGAGGCACAAATCTAGCGCGCATGCATATTTTTTAAATCCTCCCAAGAGACCACGGGTTGTCTCTTGTTTAAACCAATGTCCATGTGCCACCATTGCATGGCATAGTCCATAAATTCTAAGGAGGCTAATCTAACTTTTTGGTCATTTTGGACCTCATGTACATTAAAAATTTGTTCTACTTTAGCCTCCCAACCTAAATATACATTAGGATCACCATCTCCACTAAAACTAGGTAATTTTACAAATGGAAAATAAGGCTTTGCCACATTTTGGCGTCTATCTTCATAATGGTGGCGCCTCCTCCATTCGGTTTCTTCATGAAATTCACCATAATTTTGAGAACTTCTTGAATCATATCTATGATGATGCCTTCTTTGTCTTGGAGACCATTCATGGCGCATTTCCAATCTTTGGAGTCTTTCCTCCAATTGTCTCATTTCTTCCTCTTTTTGTGCAATTGTCTTTTTGGCTTCCTTCAATTCTCCAATTAGGAAAGCTTTTTTAGGAGAATGTTGCGTAGATGATTCACCACTAGAAACATGATCCATATTATCAAACAAACACAAAACACAATGAACAAACAATTAAAGAAATCAAGTTAGAATGAAAAAAAATAGCTCACGACCAAAGGAAAGAAAAAGAATGAAACACTCAAAGAAAAGGTTTCTTTCCTTAACCAAGTCTCCTTGTGGATTGGGTAAAACTCAAGTTAAAGATGCCAAAGAAAACCACACTTGCTCAAAGCCAAATCACCACAAAACTATAAGGAAGAAGAAAAGACAATCAAGAAAAGGTGTAAAAAAGAAATAGCTAAACCAATTTGGAAGTAAAAGATATGACAAAACTTGGAAAAGAATATTGAAGGAAAATGACAATCAAGAAAATAAATCACTCAATAAAAGATAGTACACAAATGGAACCTAGAGAATAGTACTAGAATTGGATGAAGAAAACCAAAAAAAAAAAAAAAAAACTACTGGAATTTTGTATAAAATGTGCGTGACTTTACAGATTTATGCTAAATTGAATACTGCAAAGTTGAATGTGAAATTTAAACCACATAAAACTCAATGTCTTATCTCACAATAGGCGCTGGAATTGTACTAAAACAGTCCACCAATTAATTGTGATGAATATTTGAAAATCACTGGCGCTTCACTGTTTTTTCAGAGTCAGAATTTTGCACTCGGTACGTATTTCATTTATCATTTTTTTGTATTGTGAATTTTGCTATACTTCTTTTTTTTCACTCTTTTGTTTCACTTCAAACTACTCAGGTACAGAGTTTTAGAATTTTTCACCAACAAAATAAATTTTCATAAACCATTTCATTCAGCACAGATTTAATGAAAAAAAGAGGAAACCTATTATGGAATTAAAAAACACTATTAAGAAACTTCAAAGACACAATAAAAGTGATGTATATGAACTTGTATGGATCTAACACACAAGTATGAACTCAAATAAAAAAATAAAATGCACGAAAGGATCAAAAAACAGAATAATAAAACTGAACTCAATTAAAATCAATCAAACAAAATTATCAAGAAAAGTACTACATAGAATTGATGACATTTTAGGAGAAACATGACTTGACAAAACTTATATGGATTCCAAAATCAAAATGACTCAAACACAATTAATATGTACCAAATAAAACAGCAAGAAAGACTCAAATACAGTAAACACAAAACAACACACACAAAAAGGAACCTAAAAAAAATTCTGCACAAAATAAGGTGATAGAAAATAAATTGCTTGAATTAAAAGTGTCAAATCAACTCAAAACAAGAACAAACCCATGGTTCATGATACCACATGATGAGAGTTGATTAGAAGATGAAACATTGTTAGACACTTTTAGGAATTATGATCAAGATTCTACAAGAAATTCAATAACACAAATCAAGAAACCCATTTCAAGAACACAAATCAAGAAACCCATGGGAAACCCATTTCAAGAATATGAACCGAATAGAACATCAACAAGTAATTCCAACCGATTAAAAGAAGAACCAATGACAAACTATTGATTAGAAACATTCAATAGCAACATTTGACCGATTGAAAATCAAGAACAAGAAACAAAACATGTTTTAGAGTTTTTGATATAGAATGGGTATGGAAGAAGAAGATGAAGAGTTGAAGAAACTTATGTCGTTGAAGACAATGGGAGTGATCACGCCACTTGGATGGTGGAAGGCTCCAAGATGAGTGAGAGTGCCGCCACTTGAGGATTCCCAAGATCTACAAGATAAGACAAATAGAAGGAGAGCAAGTCTCACAAAGAAACCACTAAAATTAAAGAGAGTAACTTCACTTTTCAATTTCAATATTCAACTTGTGTTTCCAAAAGCAAGGCTCCTCTTTGTATAGGCAAAGAGGACCAGTCATGAAAAAGTAAAAATACATGAAGAGTCACTTGTAAATGAATAGGCAAGGCATATGAAAAGACAAGGTAAATGTCACCCCTTTTCAAGTCACTTCCTTATTCTAGAAAGTGACTTTTCCTATACTTCCCTTCTAATGTTCTATTTAGAATCTATTATAAATATATTACAAAGAGATATGAATTGGACTTGGGCCTCATCTTTTGAGAAGACAAATAAGAAGAACTTTAAATGCTTTGGGCCTTGTCCATTTATTCTATTGATGAAGTCTTTATTTGCTTGTTGAGATGACCCTTCAAGTATAGCATCCTTGGTCATCTTCATATATTTTTGGATCATATCAAATGGTCACAAGGCACACTTTCATAAATTGAGAATTGAGAACACACATACTCTCTCTATTCTTGAAGTTTCTGTTATGACCAACCAATATGCATATGCCAAGATGTCTCTTGACTTCCAAAGAACCTTGCAAGACATATACAATTGAAAGTACAGGCACAAAGACAAACTTTTCTATTGATGTTTTTCCCTTTAGCAGTCATTCTTCAAGCACAAAAGTGATTCTTGGCTGCCAAGGATACCTACAAGAAAAGATTAAAAAGCAAGATTTGGCCCCCTTATGAATTTGGGCCCAATGATGTTAGTAGGAGCCTTAGGAACCTTAGAGACCTTAGGAACCCATTTCAAAATACCTTTATGAACAAAAAACCTTCTTACTCTACAGAATCTAACAGTATGACCCTTTTTCATGCAGTAAAAGAAAATTTTAACCGGTTGTTTCAACAAAACAACAGGTTTTTTTTCAAAGAAACTTGAAAAGGGTTTTGAAATAGATTTGTTCTTGCTGTTTGGATTAAACCCCAACCCGGCCTTGCCAAAAACACATATTTGAGAAGCAAGAACAGTTTCAGGATTGGATTGGCATTTGGAAAACTTGTCCATGGTTTTTAAAAGGTAGTGGACTTTCTTTTCAAGTGATTCACAATTTTCACAAAAGTTCGAATCACATTTGCAAGAAGAGTTTTTGTAAATCATTTCCAAACTTTCAAAATCTATTTTTGAATGGTCCAACTCTTCTTCCAAAGTCTTGACTCGATTTTCCAAGTAGTTGTTTAAACCTTTCAACCGATTGTTCAAAAGGGCCAACCTATTAGCTTCTTCATAGGTCTCATTGAAGGCAAGTTGGCTATAATTTTCAACATTAATAGAAAAGCTTGAACTTACACTGCTTGATTCATATTCTTCCTTTACCATGAAACAAAGATTGGCTTCCTTATCATCCTTTGATGAAGAACTTGAAGATGAATCATCATTATATGCTCTTCTTGATTTTCCTTTCTTCTTATACTTCTTGTAACCCCTTTTCTCTTTGCTCACATTGCTTGGACATTCATCCTTGATGTGTCCCTGTTTACCACATCCAAAAAAAGTGCAGTTTGTAGAATTAAATTCATTGATATTCTTGGTATTCTAACTGTTTGATGGCTGGTTTTTGTCCTTGCTGTTCTTCACATCAATTGTGCCTTCATGGAAATCCTCAAGGATGTTCCACATCTCCTTTTCAAAAGCACATTTTGAAACCCTGAAAAACTCATTGGAATTTAAGGCAGAAGAGATTATATTTTTAGCAAAGCAATCATATTGAGCCTTTTTAGTTTCACTCGCAGTCCACTAGGACCAAGGTTTCTTAATGAAAACATCATCTTTTTCAATTTTAGGAACAAAAGGGCCATTAACAATAGCATCCCAGATTCCTCTATCAATTGATTCAAGAAAGATTTTCTTTCTAACCTTCCATAATTGATAATCTAGTCCACAAAACAGAGGTGGTATGTTTGTCCAGCCATATATAAAAATGTTTTAAGCTTGATGCAGAAAATCAACCTGTTGTTTTTATCAGCAGATTTATCAAAACATATTTAAAGCAATTTAAAGAGTGTAAGGATAGAGAGATTCACACAGAATGTTTATACTGGTGACTCAACACCTGAGCTGCATCCAGTCCTCAGAAACCACTGAAAATTCACTATGTAATCAATCACATATTACAAACAACACATCCGCAAATAGGTGATCTTGAAACCACAAGACTCGACCCACTCACCCTCTTTGCAACCACACACCTCTAGTCAGAACACTCTCTGACTTTACAGGATTTCACACACACCAAGACTGATGATCTTGAACCATTAAAAAACACACACCACTCCTTAGCAAACACCACATCATTCCAAGAATATTGATCTTGATCCCTTCAAGAACACATAACACTTCTTGGCAACACCAATACAGAAATACAATTATTAAGAAGGAAGGGAATAAAATATACATGGGTACACCACAAGATCTAAGATAAGAATACAAGACCTAATCCTATTCCACACATTTGAGATGATCTAAAAGCTCTTTGAAAACTGGAAAACTCTCTTTGATTGATCTCTCTCACTTAGTTAATACATAGGAGCGTAAAAAAACCACCTTTTTTATCTTTTAATCAAATGGTTAAAACAGTTACAACAAAAGCTCAAAAGCAATTGGAATCATTTAAAACAGAAAACCACTTAACAAATTTCTGTTAAGGTTTTCAGCAAAACAATCGGTTGATTTTTCGAAATAACAGATTGATTTTTATTTGACATGTTGTTTCGAAATTTCAACCTGTTAAAAATTGTTTGACAACAAAGTCAAAGAGAAAGCTTTTTTAAATCATTTTAAAATCTAGTAAGTGTCAAAAAAACCTGTTGATTCAAAATTTCAACCTGTTGAAATTTCACTTCCTTTTAGAAAATCCATCTTTTCAAAATGTTAAAGATTCAATTGATCTTGGATCAACATAAGGAGTAAATTAACAAGTTTCAAACAACTAGACATACACACACACAACAACAGCAAGGTCTTCAAGCTTTCCACTT
The DNA here is from genome assembly GCF_000499845.2 of Phaseolus vulgaris. Lineage (NCBI taxonomy): Eukaryota > Viridiplantae > Streptophyta > Magnoliopsida > Fabales > Fabaceae > Phaseolus > Phaseolus vulgaris. The sequence goes on from NC_023759.2 coordinate 26,796,090, forward strand.
GGATTTGGAGACATCAAAGCATATTGTTCAACAACACCATCTCCTCTAGCTTCCTGTACCGTCCCGTCCGCGGGCGTTGACCAAAGTCAAAGTCAAAGTCAAACATATGGTGGGACCCATCCAGGGAGCCTAGAGAAGAAAGTCAACAGGTTGAACGCTTAAGGCGTCGCCAGGTGTAGGCGTTGCCAAGAGGAGGCGTTGCCAAGATGAAGCGTCGCCAAGTGTAGGCGTTGCCAGGATGAGGCATCGCCAGGATAAGGCATCGACGGTGTCACTCCCCGATACCCATGGGTAGGAAAGACCGTGGAGGGGGCGACACCGCGAGAGGTCTCAGTACCTCAGAACAACAATAAAGAGAAGAGAAAGGTGGCTTCAAGGCCATATTCCCAGTACCAGTGGGGAGTAACCTGACTTGTGAAGTACCCACGCCACCTCTGGGAGACCCCTGGGACAGATACAACCCATGAGAGGGCCACGCCCAGGGGCGAACCATGTGCATGGTACGAGAGGATGGTAGATACACTCCCAGGGCGAGTGACTAGAGGTTGGGGCGCATAAGTTGGCACCCAGAAAGTCGCCCCCTTGCGTCAGATGCACTTCGAGAAATGAGGGCTTGCACGATGGATTAACCCTAAGTTGGGTTACGGCGCTGTAGGGCCCTCCGCGTAGAGTAGCGATCAAGTCAGAAGAACACGTGGCAGTAAGCACAGAACATCAATGTTTTCCTGAAAGTTTGCTAAGGTATGCTTTAATTTAGTTTACGTTTCGAACGCTTTAAAGCACTTTAAACGCTTTAAATGCTAGGAACGTTTTAAACACGTTGAACGTTTTTATACGCTTTAAATGCGCTTTAAGACGCTTTAAATGCTTTAGACGTTTAAAAGGGGCTTTAGACGTTTGAGACAGGGATCCAGTTTTTCACAGTTTACACACACACTCTAGTTGCTTGCTCGCGAACCCACTGTACGCACAGGCAATTAGGGAAAAATGCATTAGTTACTGATCCTGCCTGTTGACCGGAGCGCTGGAGAATGCCTCGTCAAAGGATCGACGTGCGCGCCGCTTCTCACTTCCGTTCCTCCTCTGGATCTATCTCAAGAACCTGCAAAGAAACGACACGGCGCCGCTGCGGCCGATCGCACTCCGACGCTCAAGTCAGTGACGGTATCACCAAATACTAAGAACTGGAACCGTGCAAACTCTCTCTCACAAACAGCTCTGTTACTCGCAAGCGTAAAGTGTATGAACTGAACGCGCGTACCTTAGAAAATTCGTTAAGAGCTCTTATATACCTGGTGATTTTCTCTCTCCTGGCAGTTACAGACTTGGACACGTGGCTCGTATCCAACTGTACACGTGCCATCATCTGGAGGCTCCCTGACTTGGCGCTGCTTCTACTCTCATTTTGGCTAAGTTACCTATGCATGGTACTGCCCAGTGCATAGCTAACTCAGGAGTGCGATCTCTACTGAAACTGGCGAGTTAGGGTCTTCATACACCTTCCCTGTGGTCTCGCCGGCTGCCTTCATAATCTGCTTCTCTTTCATCTTTGGCGATGTGCTTGTTCTGGCGATCTCCGACTGCCTGGTCGCCTGAGTCTACATCTGGCGACTTCACCTTTCAACCTGGCGATCGCCTATTCTGGTAAACTGGAAATCGGAACACGCCAACTTAATAATCGGCGACCACACATGCCTCCCGACTTCCTTCCCATCTGCCAACCTGGCGCCTTGTCAACACGCCTATACTATAGCAGGATGCCACGTCATCACACCCGTCCACCAGGGCGGTACACAAGCCCCCCAGTCTTAAGCGAAGACTTGTCTAGCGAAAAGACTGAAAAAGCCTTCGTTAACACCGGTCTACGTGGCATGGACGCAGAATTCCAAGCGATAGTATTTTCTGCTGCTCTGACGCTCCACCAAACCCTTCGCGCATGGTTCGACACGTGGCTTCATCAACGACTCTCTTCATCTGCCGTTAGCGCTTCCAAACTTATTTCGAAAACCCTTAAACCCCTTACGCTCCTACTGTTCCATCACTTTCTTCACGCTTGCATACGCTCTTATTTCCTTCTGCGAAAACTCTCGACGTTCCTCGACGCTCTAGATCACCACCTCCCTTCAACGTTCTCCTGATCATCGAAAGGTAACTACTTTCCTTCATCTGGTGGGTTTCCTTGCATTTTCACCGATTTGCATCATCCTGTATCTGTCTGGTGCATACGCTGTGGCCTGTTTTTCCATTTCTCCTTCTGCGTAACTCAGGGCTTTGTCGATCGTCGCAACGAACTCACATTCGTTCGTCTTTCACCTTCCTTCTATGATCGAGTCAGCCTTTGTAACCCTCCTGATTGTTTTTCCTTTCTTCTTCCTTTGCAGTTGCTATCATGACTCGCACAAAGATCACCCCGAACCCCCCTCCATCAGCGCGAAACCCCCCTTCACAAGCACACGACTCAACGCAAGTTCGTGGTGTTCCCTCTTCGCAGGCTGTGAGGCCTGCGTCTTCCCAAACCGCTCTGGCCCAGGCGACTCCACCAAACGCTGGAGGAGCCCCCATCCCTCTGCCAGACTTCAAGGCTTTATACCCATGGGCTAACCCAACCCTCTTAAAGGAAACCTCGTCGGTGAACACTGCGGGAGCGGTTCTGCGACTGACCAATGGGGACGAGGTCCACCAATCGTTTCACAAGGAGCACGATGAGAGAATGATGGTGCTGCCTTGCCCCGCCGCTCTGCCAGTGTGCGCCGATGACAAAGTGAGCGCCGATGGGCCCTTCTGCTTCGTCTACACCACTTTCTTCAAGAAGGTCAAACTCAGGTTCCCTCTTACCCGATTTGAGAGGGAACTCTTAACCGAGCTCAACATCGCTGCCGCCCAGCTTCACCCCAACAGCTGGGCGTTTGTCCGAGCCTTCGAGATAACATGCGCCCACCTGGGGTTGCCTGCGTCAGTGGACGTGTTTTTATTCCTGTTTGAGGCCAAGCACCCAGGAGATCGCCTGTGGGTCAGCCTGAATGCCATTGCTGGGAGATCCATTTTCACCATCTTCCAGCAGTCGTACAAGGATTGGAAGGGGAAGTTCATCCAGGTTCGCGCAAATGACAAAGACACTTCCCTTCTCGACGGTTTCCCCTTGTACTGGGTGGACAAGGGGAAAAAGGAGTCCAAGAGCTGCTTCAGGAGGCCCAGAAGTCCTGATAGCATGGGAGCTTTGGATCGAGACCTTTGCCTATTCAGGAAGAGGGTGGCAGATGCCCACATAACATTCTTGACCCCCACCCTGATTTCCTTCGAGTTCTTTGAGGACCAGTTGGAATTCCAAATAGGTTAGGACGCTACACTCTTGTCTTGACACTGCTTCTGATATTGTTTCTGGGCGTCTTGTGCGACACGCACAAGACTTTGGTTTTATCTTTTCTGCATATGCCTGTTTTTGCTGTTTCATTGCCTTGTACACTAATCTTTTTCCCCTTTGAGCTAACTCATGCACTTTCGTTTCATGCAGATACCATGTTGGGTAAGAACATGCTCGCTGACTTGAAGGCGCTCGCCCGCAACCACGGGTTGGCGACCGGTTCCCAGACGGTGCCCAACTCGGCGGTCGAGAAGGCCATCATTCATGGGCGATCACCGCCTAAGGAGCCCACCCAACGAAAGAAACTGGTCCTTAAGAGGCCAAAGCGAAAAGCCCCCCAAGTTGTCCAAGAGGATGAGGAAGAGGACGACGAGGTCATTGAGGATGGCCTCGTTACAAAGAGGAAAAGGGTGGCACCACCTTCCCCACCTGCCCCACCCCCTCTTCCAGCTTCAACACCACCATCAACACCTGCCCCTCCTCCCTCATCGCCAACACCACGAGCCCCTTCACCACCAGTCCAAGCAACTCCACTGGCCACTGCGCCACCAGCAGTCGAGGCTCAAGAGCCAAACTTTCTGGAGGACCCCCCAAGTGCCTCTACGCCCCATATCTCAGCTGGAGGGGGCCCTCCTTCAAATGCTTCAGCTGCAGAGAACGTTCCGGCCGGGGATGAGGTTGCTCACACCTCCCCAATTCTAATCACCGAATCCCCGGTTGCGTCGCCACGCCAGGAAGCAAACATTGAAAACCCTGCTAAAGAAGGTGGCGGCGAGAACCCTCCACAAGCCCCCCTGGCGCCTCTCCAGGCATCCAACCTTTCCCTTGAAGTCACAAGGATGTGGGAACCTCTGACTGCCAAACTCAAAACCATTGCAGAGGATATCCCATCGATCATAACGAGAGCTGTGGAGAGCTCCACCAGGCGGCTACAGGATGATATCTACAACCTCAAGACCGAAAACAGCACTATGAAGGTCGAGGTGGAGAAGGTGTCATTCAGCCTGACACTCGCGGAAATGGAACATTCTCGAGTAGAGGATGCCCTGAGCACCGAGCTTAGGCTTGCGCGCAAGGAAGCTGCTGACCTTCGCCGCAAAGTCCATGAACTTGCCCAAGAAAAAGTTGAACTTGAAAGCAAAATCGTGCCTCTGCGCACCAAGGCGAAAACAGCACTATGAAGGTCGAGGTGGAGAAGGTGTCATTCAGCCTGACACTCGCGGAAATGGAACATTCTCGAGTAGAGGATGCCCTGAGCACCGAGCTTAGGCTTGCGCGCAAGGAAGCTGCTGACCTTCGCCGCAAAGTCCATGAACTTGCCTAAGAAAAAGTTGAACTTGAAAGCAAAATCGTGCCTCTGCGCACCAAGGCGAGCGACCTGGAGGCTCACATTCAAGCTAATGCCGATAAGGTACAAAAACTGGAGCAAAGGTCAATCGACCGCGAAAAGCTACTTGGGCAAGTAGAGAAAGCGAGAGACGACGCCATGGCTGATCTCTCCGAGGCAAACAAGGAGAAGGGGAAGATGGCTGCCGAGTTGGCCCAAGCTCAAACTGAATCCAAGAAGGTTACTGACGACCTTCTCCACGCTCAAGAGACTAACAAACAACTGCGAAAACAAGTCGAAGAGTTGGAGCAGCAGAACAAGGAGCTTAAGCAACAGGTCGAAGGATTTCAAAAGCAAATTGAAGAACTTAAGCTAAGCTCCGCTCAGATTCTGGTTGCTGGATTTGATGCCGCTCGGGAACAATTCGCATGCCTATTCCCTGATCTCGACCTCAGCATGGTGTCGTTAAACAACGAAGTAGTAGATGGAAAGGTCGTTCCCGCCGAAGGCTCAACCAATTCTACTCCATTTGCTTCTTTATAAATTCACTTGTATTTACCTTGTAAAAACTCTTGCATATGTGTTTTGAACAGTTACTTATTTCAATAGCGAAACTTGGATATTCTTTCTTCTGACTTCTTTTGAGCGCTTTCACCTTCTTTGTATGTTTAACTTTGCCGAGTTTAACTTAGCGATTTTGCAAACACGACCTTTGGCGTAACTGCTTCGAGCCGATTCAAACTTAAGCAACGATCGCTTTAAACAACTTGTACCCTTGAGGCACTAACCTGATCATAAGAAAAGTGTCCAAGCAACGAACTGTAACTCAATCGCGGTTCAACAACGTCCCCTTCGACCTGCTTTATCAAACGAGTCTTTCAACCCTCTCGCCGTCGCTTGAACTTTCCCGATCGCCAAAACCTCTTGGTAACACCAGCTTTCCCCAGCCTCATGCTTTGGAAGTCATTTCTTTATCCGGACAGGAATGCCCTTTGGGATCTTCCTTTACCCCCCTGAACTTCAGAACTGAAGACCGGCTGGCTAGGCGTTCTCTTCGAACCTACCTTAGCCACCTTTCAAGCTTCTTCCGCCCTCTTCGCCATACTTGAACTCGTTCAAGACGAGAAGGATTTTATCTTGCCTATACCCGCATATAAGCGAGAAGGTCTTTAACTCGCCTGAGCTCGCACAACGGCGAGAAGGACTTTATTTGATGCCTCAACTTGCCCAGGGTGTACATCTCCTCCCCCTGGATGCACTGAGGATCTTTTCTTTCTCTCGCCTGCGCTCGCTCAACGGCGAGGAGGTCTTTAATTGGCCCTGGCTCGCACAACGACGATAAGGACTTTATCCGGTGCCTCAACTTGCCCAGGGTGTACATCTCCTCCCCCCTGGATGCACTGAGGACCTTTCTCGCCTGCACCCGCTCAACGGCGAGGAGGTCTTTAACTTGCCTCTACGTTGCCCCGGGAGTTACATCTTCTCGCTCCCAGAAACACGGAGGACTTTTCCTCTTTCTCGCCTGCACTCGCTCGACGGCGAGGAGGTCTTTAACTTGCCTCTACGTTGCCCCGGGAGTTACATCTTCTCGCTCCCAGAAACACGGAGGACTTTTCCTCTTTCTCGCCTGCACTCGCTCGACGGCGAGGAGGTCTTTCGTCTGGTGCCTCCGATCGCCAATAAACGATGAGGACTTAAAACTTAACTGGTGCCTCCGATCGCCGAAAAACGATGAGGACTTTAAAAACTTAACTGGTGCCTCTAATCGCCGAAAAACGATGAGAACTTTAAAAACTTAACTGGTGCCTCTAATCGCCGAAAAATGATGAGGACTTTAAAACTTTTTTAGAAAGCACGCGATATACATATTTTCTTGCCTCAAATCATGTACAAATGACAAGGTCTTTCTTCAAACTTTCGAAAATAGCACACATGCAATCTGGAAACACCTTATACTTCGAAAACTCTTCTTTTATTGGGCGGCCTCATTAAAAACCCTCCTTAGGGAAAAAAGAGTGCCCCCTTGAAACTGTTTTAACAGAGACATTGCAATATAACATTTGTGTTTGTCTTTACTTACAAAGCTCTTAACTATAGTACAACTTCAGGTGTGTGGCGTTCCAGGTACGAGGGATCGCCCCTCCTTCCAGCGTCTCTAAGCGGTAGGCTCCGTTCCCGAGTGCCTCGGTTATTCTGAACGGTCTAGTCCACTTGGGTGATAGTTTATTCTCCATCTCGTACTGGTGGGCCTTCCTCATCACCAGATCGCCTTCTCTAAACTGCCTTGGCATCACCTTAGAATTGTACCTTCGCTCGACCCTTCTTTTCACCGCCTCAGCCTTCAGCCTTGCCTCCTCCCTGACTTCATCCAGCAGATCCAGGTTCAGCCTTCTCTCTTCATTCGAGTCTTCCTCTACGAAGTTCTGGAATCTCGGCGAGCTTTCCTGGATCTCCACCGGAATCATGGCGTCACACCCATAGACCAAGCTAAACGGGGTCTCATGGGTTCCGGACTGCTCGGTGGTGTGGTACGCCCAGACTATACGGGGCACCTCCTCAGCCCAACTTCCCTTGGCTTTCTCAAGCCTTCTCTTCAAACCTCTCAACAACACCCGATTAGCTGATTCCACCTGGCCATTCGTCTGAGCGTGCTCGACGGATGCAAACACTTGCTGAATTCCAACCCCTTCACAAAGCTTCTTCAACAGGTGGCTTGCAAACTGAGTCCCATTATCTGACACCAGGCGCTTAGGCACTCCAAACCGGCACACGATGTTCTTCCATACAAAGCCTTCGATCTTGTGTGCGGTGATCTGGGCCACTGGTTCTGCTTCAATCCACTTGGTGAAGTACTCAATCGCCACTACCAAGTACTTCATCTGCCTGATCGCCAGTGGAAAAGGTCCCAGGATGTCGATTCCCCAAGTATGAAACGGCCAAGGGCTATAGATCGACTTCAACTCCTCGGGAGGTGCCTTATGCCAATCGGCGTGCTGCTGGCACTGTTTACAGCATTGGGCATACTTCTTGCAATCTTCTCTCATGGATGGCCAATAGTAGCCTGCACGGAGAGTCCTCGCGGCCAGAGCTCGACCCCCGACGTGACTTCCACATATTCCTTCGTGGAGCTCTGCCATAATTCTCGTGCACTTCTCGCCGTGTATGCACTCCAGGAGTGGGTGAGTGAACCCAAATCTGTACAGATCGCCATCAATCAATGTATACTTGCTGGAATTTTTCTTTACCTTCCTAGCTTCTGTTGGATCCAGCGGGAGGAGACCATCTGCCAAGCACCGCTTGTACTGTGTTATCCAAGTGTCTGGCTCATGGGTGGCGCAGACCTGCATCACGTCCACCTTCTCTCCTCGACATGCTCTAATTCTCGGTGATCTCAGAGTTTCTTGCGTCAAAGACTTATGGCTTCTCGCTGCTCTCTCCGTCGACTTGCTTATCTGGAGGACCAGGTGATCTGCTACAAATGCCCTCGGCGTCTTCAGAGTTTCTTGAATCACCGTCCTCTGCCTACCCCCCTTGCCTGAACTGGCGAGCTTGGCAAGCAAGTCAGCTCGGGCATTCTGTTCTCGGGGCACATGGACCACTTCAAAAGAGGCAAAGGAATTCTTCAATTCCTGCACATACGCCAAGTAAGCCGCCATTTGTGGATCTTTAGCCTGGAACTCGCCTGTTACTTGCCCTGTGACTAGCAGCGAGTCACTCTTAGCCATCAGCACCCTAGCTCCCATTTCCTTGGCCAGCAAAATCCCGGCGATCAGCGCCTCATACTCTGCTTGATTGTTGCTGGCTTTGAAGGCGAATCTCAACGATTGTTCGATCAGCACGCCATTGGGTCCTTCCAATATGACTCCAGCACCGCTACCCTGCTGGTTCGACGACCCATCCACCGAGAGTACCCAACGGAAGTCGTCACCTTCAACCCGCGTTGCCTCTGATGAGAGCTCGACTACAAAATCTGCAAAGATTTGCCCCTTGATCGGGCCTCGGGGCTCATATTTAATGTCAAATTCTGACAACTCCACTGCCCACTTCACCATTCTTCCCGCAACGTCGGGTTTCTTCAAGACCTTCTGGATGGGCAGGTCAGTCATCACCAGTATTGTGAAGCTGTGGAAGTAGTGGCGCAAGCTCCTCGCCGAAAACACCACAGCCAGCGCAGCCTTTTCCATGGCCTGATATCTCGTTTCTGGGCCCTGCAGCACCTTGCTCACAAAATAAATAGGCTTCTGAGCCTGATCCTGGTCCTGGGCGAGCACCGCACTCACCGCCCTCTCAGTCACCGCGAAATACAACCTGAGAGGGATTCCCGCCAGTGGTTTGCATAGAACCGGCGGGCTCGCCAGATATTCCTTCAGCTTGACGAAAGCTTCCTCGCATTCTTTCGTCCAAGCGAACTTGTTATTGCGCCGCAGACATTGGAAATAGGGATGTCCCTTTTCTCCGCTCGCTGACACGAAGCGAGATAGGGCTGCCATCCGACCTGTCAGCTGCTGGACTTCTTTCACTGTAGCCGGGCTTTTCATCGCCAAGATGGCGGCACACTTGTCCGGGTTGGCTTCTATTCCTCTTTCAGTCAAGAGAAAACCCAAAAATTTTCCAGCCTCCACGCCGAAAATGCATTTCTCCGGGTTGAGCTTCAACTTGAACATGGCGATCGTCGTGAACAATTCTTCCAAGTCTGCAACGTGCTTGCTTTTCTCCTGCGAGGTCACGACCATGTCATCGACGTAAGCTTGCACGTTCCTTCCCAGCATTGGTGCAAGTACTCGATCCATCAGCCTCTGGTACGTGGCCCCCGCGTTCTTCAGCCCAAACGGCATCACCTTATAGCAGTAGCACGACCTCTCCGTCATGAAGGCTGTTTTCTCTTCATCCATGGGATGCATCTTGATCTGATTATAGCCCAAGAAGGCATCCAGGAAACTCAGCAGCTTGCACCCCGCAGCGCTATCAACCAGGGCATCAATGCTTGGTAAAGGATATGAATCCTTTGGGCAAGCTTTATTCAGATCGGTGAAATCGACGCACATGCGCCATTTCCCGTTGCTCTTCTTCACCAGTACGACGTTCGCCAACCATTCAGGGTACTGGACTTCCCTGATGTGGCCTGCAGCGAGGAGCTTCTGGGTCTCGTCCCTGATCGCCTGCCTCCTCTCTTCATTGAATTTCCTTCTCCTTTGTCGTACTGGCCTCACCATGTTGTCCATCGCCAGATGATGGCACAAGAAGTCGGGATCGATCCCGGGCATGTCCGAAGCGGACCAGGCAAACGCGTCCAGATGCCGTTCAATCACCTTGGCGATCTGGTCCTGGAGATCGACCCTCAGAGATCTTCCGAGCTTGAAAACTTTCCCCCCGATCTCCTTCTCGAGCCACTGCTCGACGGGTTTGGGCCTGGATTCTCTGGCGATCACCGCCTTGGCGATCCCCAGTTCCCTTGCTTCCTCAGGGCGATTCCGCGCCTCTTCTTCCTCCAGGCCAGCGTTCCTCTCCCCCAGCTCAGCATCTACCATCTCTACATCCCTTCCAGCGGCCTCCTCTGTTACCGGCGGTCTGGGCTTCACACCGGGATGCGGGGTGGTCGTTACATAGCTCACTGATCTTTTATTTTTCAGGCTATTTTCATAGCACTTTTTCGCTTCTTTCTGATCAGACTTTATCGTGATCACCACCCCTTCCATGGACGGCAGCTTCACCTTCATGTGCCGAGTCGATGGAATTGCGCCTATCCTATTAAGAGTGGGCCTTCCCAACAGGATGTTATATGTTGAAGGGGCGTTTACGATGAGGTACTTGATTTTCTCCGTCCTCGACCCAGCCTCATCGGTAAACGTGGTTCTCAGCTCAATGTACCCCCTGACCTCCACCTGGTCGCCAGCGAACCCATACAAGCACCCTCCATAGGGCCTTAGCTGGTCAAGGGGCAATTCTAGCTACGTGAAAGTCGGCCAGAACATTACGTCTGCCGAGCTTCCTTGGTCCACCAGAACTCTATGGACCTTCCTCCCCGCCGTGATCAAAGAAATAACAATGGGATCGTTGTCATGAGGCACAACGTCCCGAAGATCCTGCTTGGTGAACGTAATGTCCACTTCCGGCGAGTGATCTTCAAACATGTCCACTGACATCACCGATCGCGCGTACTTTTTCCTCTGCGATGCGGTGCATCCACCACCTGAGAAACCCCCTGCGATGGTGTGGATCTCCCCATGGATAGGCATCTCGTGTTGCTGGGCTTCTCCACCCGCCGGCTGGGAACTCGACGCTCCTCCGGTCCTTCTGTCTAGCAGATAGTCGTTTAGGAACCCGCTCTTAACCAGATCGTCGAGCTGGTATCCTAAAGACAAACACGAGTCCAGGTTGTGGCCAAAGCACTGGTGAAACTCGCACCAAACGTCTGGCTTTGACCCCAGCACCTTGTCGCCCACCTTCTCGGGTGCCTTCAACCTAGCAGATATGTTAGGGATAGCGATCAGGTCCGCTAGTCCCATGACGAATTTGTGCTTAGGCGGGCGATTGTATTCCCGGCGTGCTGGTTGTTGGCGTGCTGGCGGTTGGCGCGCTTGGCTTCTTCCCTTATTTCTCCTATCGTAAGGATAGCGAGTCCTTTGGTCTTTTCTGGCCGCCGCTGCCGTCTCCAGCACCCTCTGTGGCTGGATCCTGGTCTGGGCGCGTGGCCTGGCGGGAGCCACGCTGCCTCTCTTCTCGGCGACTTCGCTCTCGTCGGCGATGTGGGCCACCGCAAGTCGCCTGACCTCCGCAAACGTCGCTGGATGAGCCCTGATCAAGGCCTCGCAGAATGGCCCTGGCTGCACGCCCTTCTTGAAGGCATAAACCAGCATTTCTTCATCCTTGGCTGGCGACCTGACCATCTGTGCGCCGAAGCGATTGAGGTAGTCTCTGAGGGACTCCCCATGGTACTGCCTTATATCAAACAGATCATAGGACACCCTGGGCGGTGCCTTGTTCACAATACACTGCTCGACAAAGATTTTCGAGAATTGTTGAAAATTAGTTATGTGGCCATTAGGCAGGCTCACAAACCACTCCATCGCCGTTCCCTGGAGCGTGCTCACGAACATCTTGCAGTAGACGGCGTCCGACCCTCCTGACAACATCATCTGTGTGTGGAACGTGGTCAGATGAGCCTCTGGATCCTCCACGCCAGTAAAAACAGCTTTAACCGGAACCACGCTCGTGGGAATTGGCGTGTCGGTAATCGCCTGAATGAAAGGCATTGGGAAAACACGAGGTGGCGTCGACGGTGCCACCTCTTCAGCTGAAGAACGACCCTGCTGCTCCTGAAGAGCTCGATGCAGCTCCTCAGCTACCTTGCTGAGCTCCTCGTTCCTGGCGCGAGAGGCGACCAGGTCTTCATGTATCCTTGCCTGCTCGACGCGCGAGGCTTCTACAGTGGCCTGCAACGAGCGCATCATTTCTGCCATCTGCGCCATGGTCATGGCGGCGTCGCCTTCAGCAGCGACGGGAGCCACGGGACTGGAACGATTGCTTCTCATCTTTCTCATTAACTTCAGCGAACCACAGAAATACAGCAAATAACACTTCAACCACGATCGAATCAGCGATCAACCGGAGAAAACTCAAGAAACTGCGCAAGAACCCAAGAACACCGCAAACCTTCGCAGAAAACCACCAAAGAACTCGAACTTCCACCAGACAGATTGCGCGCAAGCAACAAAAGACCTCACTCCACCGATTGAAAGCCAAGCAAACGGTACAAAACACAAACTCACCGAACGAAACTCAAAGAAACTGCAAACGACGGTTGCACCAGCACACAACCGCGCAGAAAACCTCGAAAACTTCCACGAACTCACGCTGTGGATAGGAGCACGTTTTACACGGCCCCACGGTGGGCGCCTGATGATCCTGCCTGTTGACCGGAGCGCTGGAGAATGCCTCGTCAAAGGATCGACGTGCGCGCCGCTTCTCACTTCCGTTCCTCCTCTGGATCTATCTCAAGAACCTGCAAAGAAACGACACGGCGCCGCTGCGGCCGATCGCACTCCGACGCTCAAGTCAGTGACGGTATCACCAAATACTAAGAACTGGAACCGTGCAAACTCTCTCTCACAAACAGCTCTGTTACTCGCAAGCGTAAAGTGTATGAACTGAACGCGCGTACCTTAGAAAATTCGTTAAGAGCTCTTATATACCTGGTGATTTTCTCTCTCCTGGCAGTTACAGACTTGGACACGTGGCTCGTATCCAACTGTACACGTGCCATCATCTGATGCCTCCCTGACTTGGCGCTGCTTCTACTCTCATTTTGGCTAAGTTACCTATGCATGGTACTGCCCAGTGCATAGCTAACTCAGGAGTGCGATCTCTACTGAAACTGGCGAGTTAGGGTCTTCATACACCTTCCCTGTGGTCTCGTCGGCCGCCTTCATAATCTGCTTCTCTTTCATCTTTGGCGATGTGCTTGTTCTAGCGATCTTCGACTGCCTGGTCGCCTGAGTCTACATCTGGCGACTTCACCTTTCAACCTGGCGATCGCCTATTCTGGTAAACTGGAAATCGGAACACGCCAACTTAACACATGCCTCCCGACTTCCTTCCCATCTGCCAACCTGGCGCCTTGTCAACACGCCTATACTGTAGCAGGATGCCACGTCATCACACCCGTCCACCAGGGCGGTACAGTTACTAAGTTATTTGACCACCTTCAGAGCATCCATTCACGGTGTTCTGATACGGAGGTGTGTCCCTTTGATGTTTATCGCTAGCTGACTTGATCGTCGGAGTGCAAACGGTCGCGAGGGTGCCCCTTTGTCCACTTCTTTTCAGGTACTCACAGACGGTGCAGAAAGAAGGTGCCCTAGCTCGCGAGGATAAGCCACGGACGAAGACGCACCCGGTCAACCGGCGAGAACACTTCCATATCAACATCTTCTTCAGTAGCAGCAGCAGCTATTTGATCTTCATCTTGACCTTCAACATGTGCACCACTTGATGAGCCAGCACGATCACCACCTTTGCTTATATCTTCCATTAACCTTGGTGAATCCCATCCTACTTAGGGATACATTATTGAATTCACTTGTAGTCTTCACAAGTTTAGATTTTTCATCCTTCAAATTAACTTCAAAATAATGTAGAAATTAGTAATCAAAATAGCATAAGGATAGTGATAATAACATAACCTCATAGATTTCAACATGTGCTCCTTAAAGACATGAATCCAGTTGATTTTGGTCTTGTTCATGATGCAATATATGAAGACAAGATTTTCTTCCGTCAATGTAAAATGGTTGCTTCCTCTAGGAGTCAACATCCATGTGACAATGAAGCCAATAAGCCTTTCATTTAGCTTTAGTCCCCTAACAGAAAAATTTCTCACTCTAGAATGAGGATCCTTCAAGCAACTCTTGTAGAATTGCATTTTGTTAAATTCATCAATAGTACCAATGTTGTCCCTGTTGATCCTCAGTCCAGCATTGATGTGAACCAAAAATACATGAAAGCCTTCCACCATCCAAGTGGCGTAATCACTCCCATTGTCTTCAACCACATAAGTTTCTTCAACTCTTCATCTTCTTCTTCCATATCCATTCTATATAAAAAAAACTCTAAAACATGTTTTGTTTCTTTTTCTTGATTTTCAATCAGTCAAATTTTGCTATTGAATGTTTCTAATCAATAGTTTGTCATTGGTTCTTGTTTTAATCGGTTGGAATTACTTGTTGATGTTCTATTCGATTCTGTACCGTCCCGGGGCGTTGACCAAAAGTCAAAGTCAAAGTCAATACATGGTGGGACCGTTTGGGGCATCGCCTAAGAAGGGCGTCGCCTCGCACAGGCGTCGCCCAAGAAAGGCGTCGCCAGACTAAGGGGTCGTCAGGTTAAGGCGTCACCAAGTTAAGAAATAGTCAAGTTAAGACATCGACGGTGTTACCTCCCGATACCCATGGGTAGGGAAGACCATGGAGGGGGCAACACCGTGAGAGAGTCTCAGGCTCGAATGGCTCAGAACAGCAATGAAGAGAAGAAAAAGGTGGCTTCAAAGCCATAAGTTCTAGTACCAGTAAGGGGTAACCTGACTCGTGAAATACCCACACCACCGCTGGGAAACCCTGAGACAGATACGACCCATGAGGAGGCCACGCCCAGGTGAGAACCACGTGCATGGTACTAGAGAGAGGTAGATACACCCTTAAGGTGAGTGACTAGAGGTTGGAGCGCATGAATTGGCACCCAGAAAGTCACCCCACGCGACAGATGCACTTCAAGGAAGGAGGACTCACACAATGGATTAACCCTAAGTAGGGTTACGGCGCTGTGAGGCCCTCCGCACAGAGTAACGATCAAGTCAGAAGGACACGTGGCAATTAACACGTGCTCATTAAATGTTTCAGTGAAAGTTTGCCAAGGTACGCGCTAATTTAGTTAAGATTCGAACGTTCCAAGGAATATTATTATACGCTTTCAAAGCGCTTTAACGCGTTTTAAATGCGAGAGGTGTATAAAAGGGGACCTTGGGACGTTTAAAAAGAAAAAACCAAGTTTTGACCTAATTATCGCAGTTACAAAGAACACAAACCCTAGTTGCTTTCGCGGCGCACCCACTGTGAGCACAAGGCAATTAGGGCAACCCAGTTTTAGTATTCCAGCACAGTTATTTTCGACCACCTCCAGAGGGTGTGTCACCTTTGATGTTTCTCGCTAGCTGACTAGATCGTCGGAGTGCAAACGGCCGCGAGGGCGCCCCTTTGTTCACTTCTTTTCAGGTATCACGGACGGAGCATAACGAAGGTGCCCTAGCTCGCGAGGACAAGCCACGCGCAAAGACGATCCCGGTCTACCGGCGGGAACAAATTCATGTTCTTGAAATGGATTTCCCATGGGTTTCTTGATTTGTGTTCTTGAAATGGGTTTCTTGATTTGTGTTCTTGAATTGCTTGTAGAATCTTGATCAAATTCTTGAAAAGTGTCATAAATGGGTTTTTTCCTAATCAACTCACATCAAGCATCCTTCAAACCAGTTATTGCAGTTCATGCCTCTTGGGTAATCTCCATATCTACTCCCTTCACATGAGAGCAAATATTGTTACCAACAACTTGAAGATTGGTGTAGAAAACTCATACCAAATTTGGGTATATGTTCCCAGTCATCCCAAGAAACCTCTTCAGCACTTGGTCTTTAAGAAGACTCCTCACTTCTAGAAGCTTTTGAACCTTAAGCTAGTTGAAGCATATGATCTTTGGGGTGTTGATAAATTTTCTACTAGTTTCATGAAGATATTTGCCTATCTTCTCACTTTCACCTGAAAACCAATTCTCCAAACGTCCTCCTCTCTTTATATCCCTGGATTTCATCCTCTTGGAAGGAGGTGTAGAATACATGGAAAAGATTAAAGGACAACACACACAATAAAGATAGCACATAGAAGATTAGAGGAAAAACAATGGGTTGTTCTTGTGAGAAAGAACAACAAAATAAGTTGTTTATATAGAGATAAAAACAGTACATAAATTTGCATTCAATGGGTTGTTTTGTTCTATACAGAGAATATGTGCAGAGGATGACAACTTTATGACATTCAAGGCACAAAAATCACATGAAGAGCACATGTAGACTTTGACTAGTCATAAAAGCACATAATTTTCCAAGAAAATATAGAATATATTCCATTTATGACCAATGTAACTTCCTTTCAGAGTGAAAACAAATCCATTATAAATGCAATTTGACTTGTAAGTTTGGAGAAGGAATCTGCAAAAGAAACAATGCATAGAGAAAAGGAACCCATTTAATGCAATGCTGTTAGAGGGAAAACAATCAGTTGTTTCGTGAAAACAATCAGTTGTTTTTCTGTGATAGGAATTATGAAATTTCATATTTCAAAATAAATGGCATAGAAGAAAAATAGATGAGATTATTCGGAAAACAAGTGAAAGAGAATATTATTCCAGAATTTAAGAGAACAAAAGATCTTTCAATTTATGCAATGCTTAAGATTAAGAAAACCCCCATTACTTTTAAGCCACTGCATTTGATTGATTTTCACTACAACACGTCTCTTTTAACCAAGATTTTTCTCGATTCTCAAGAATGCCCTTGTTTTTAACTCCATAAGTTGCATGCACTTCAAGTTCTTGGATTTCACCCTTGTCATATGCTTGTAGCAACCACAATCATGAAATCACATGTGCTGTTTTTCCACCAAAGAATCTTGCATAAGACAAAAATCAAGCACCAAGATTTGGTCCCCTTACAAACTTTGGTCCATGAGCATTAATTGTATCAGTTGAAGCTTTAGGATTCTTAGGAATCCATTTCATAACACCTTTAGGAACAAAAAATTTCCTAATTTTGCTGTACCTAACAAAATTGCCTTTTTTCATACAATACAAGCAAGTAACATTCAATTGTTTCGATTTTTCAACCGGTTGAAATTTCCTGACAGTTGAATAAGGTTTTGAAACATCACTCTTCTTGCTCTGTGGATTAAATCGCAGTCCAGATTTCCCAAAACCACAATTTTGAGATGCTAGGACAGTTTCAAAATTTGATTTTCCTTTATAAAGCTTATCCACAATTTTCACACGAAACTGAATCTTCTTTTCAAATGATTCACAATTTTCACAAACATTTGAGTCATTCTTGCAAAAAGATCTCTTGTAAGAATGTTTTAGATTTTAAAAATCATTTTTCAAGTTTTTCAATTCTTCTTCCAAGACTTTGAATATCTTTTCCAACCAATTATTCAACCCTCTCAACCTATTGTTTGAAAGAGCCAATTTGTTAGCTTCTTCATGTGTTTCCTTAAAAGAATTGAGAAGTTGACTATAATTTGTTAGAATTGATGGCTTTAAACTAGAGGGGGGGGGGGGGGTGAATTGTTTAAAGAAGATTTTCGCAAACATTTAGAACAAGAATTGATCCTGTCGGTTGACTAGAGCGCAAGAGTCTTGCCACGTTGAAGGTATCTCCCTCTGGATCGGCTTTGCACCACGCTAGCTTCCGTCCTTCACACCTCGATTCTCCTCAAGAACCTGAAAAAGACAGAGTGGCGCCGCTGCGGCCGATCGCGCTCCGACGCTCAAGTCAGTGACAAAATCACCAAAAACTCTAAGAGAGAAAAGCTAAAACTCAAGGAACCGTGCAAAATCTCTCTCAGCGTACTCAAGTGTTCTCAAAGCGTAAAGAAGTTTTCTAAACGCGCGTACCTCAGAATCTGTTAAGAGTCCCTTATATACCTGGGCATTTTCTCTCTCCTGACGGTTACACCTCCGGACACGTGGCTCGCATCCAGCTGTACACGTGTCACCATCTGGAGCGTCCTCTACTTGAGCGTCACTTCTATTCTTCAGGCTGTTCGACTAAGTTACCCATGCAAGGAGTAACTCGGTGCATAGCTGCCTTGGAGCGCGATCTCTTCTAGTGGCGAGCACGGGGTGTCACCATGCACACCTTCTCTGTGGTCTCGCCTGCCGCTATCACGATCTGCTTTACTTGCTTATCGTGTATGTTCTGGTAAGCTGTTCCCTTGCCTCAACCTCTGGCTGGGGAATGATTATCTGATAACTTCGTCCTTCGTACTCGTACCCTCTGAAGGCCCTAAGCAAGCCTTCCTGATCCTTCGGCGATGTCCTTCTTTCGGCGATCTCTAACCACTTGGTCGCCTAAACCCACGTACGACGACTATGATACAAGCCTAGTGACCGCCAGTTAGATATGCTAGAGATCGGAGAACGCCAACTTAACGATTGGCGACTACACAGACTTCTCGATGTACTTCCCTTCCGTTAGCTAGGTGTTCCGCTCAACACGCCTATATTATCGCTCGCTGCCACGTCATCACTCCCGACTACCTGGTCGGTACACAAGCCCCCCAGTCTTAAGCGGAGACTTGTCCAGCGAAAAGACTAAGAGATCACGTCACCGTCGATCTACGTGGCGCTGGTACGGATTTCCGTAAGTCCGTACCCTCTGCCTTTCTGACGCTCCACCAAACCCCCTTTTTTAATCGCTCGACACATGGCTTCATCAACGGTCATCTTCATCTGTCGTTTGCGCTTCCGAAAACGTTCGAAAAACCCTTAAACCCCTTGCACTTCCACTGTTCCATCATCTTTCTGCACTCTCAAACGTTGTAAGTGTTTCCTCTGCAACCCACGAAGATTCTCAACTCTCTCAATCTCCAACTCTCTTCAACGCTCATCCGATCACAAAAAGGTACCCCTTTTACTTCTTCTGTTGATATTTGCTGCATTTTAACCGATTCGCATCATCCATTATCTGTCTGGAGTATACGTTGTGGGTTGTTTTTTCCTTTTCTCCTTTTCTCGTAACCTAGAGCTTCGTTCTTCGTAACATTTATCCCAGCGAACCCTTTTTCGCTCATCCTGTCTTCTTCGTCCTCAATCGAGTCGTTCTGTTGGCTCCGTTTCATCCCTTTTCATTTTCCCTTTGCAGTTCCTGCGATGGCTCACACGAAGTCCACCGCGAACCCTCCTCCTTTGTCGCGAAACCCTCCACCCCAAGCGCGTAGGGTTGCTCCTGGGGCAAATCCTCCACCAGCGCATAACCCACCACGAGCATCTCGTGCTCCTTCTACCTAGGCTGAGAGGCCTGCAACTTCTCACGCCAACCTCGCTCAGGCAACTCCGCCAGTCGCTGGAGAGGCTTCCCTTCCTCCACGAGACTACGAAGAACTCTATCCTTGGGCCACCCTAACCTTGCTAAAAGAGACTTCTTCAATAAACACCGAGCTGGGCGTGCACCGATTGAGGAAAGGAGACAAGCCCGACCTTTCCTTCCATAAAGAACATGATAGCAAGGTTGTCGTGCTGCCCTGCTTCCCGGGTGAACCGGTCTGTGCGGACGACAAGGGGAGCAACGACGAGTTGTTCTGCTTCATCTACACCACCGTGTTCAAGAAAGTGAAGCTTAGGCTTCCTTTTACTCGCTTCGAGAGAGAGCTGTTAACCGAGCTCAACATCGCCCCCGCCCAGCTTCATCCCAACAGCTGGGCGTTTACCAGCATCAGTCGACGTCTTTCTCTTTTTATTCGAGGCAAAAAACCTTGGAGATCGCCTCTGGGTCAGTCTGAACGGGATTGCTGAGAGATCCATCTTCTCAATCTTCCAGCAGTCTTACAAAGACTGGAAGGGGAAGTTCGTGAAGGTGTGCCAAAACGACCAAGATCCTTCACTACTCGACGACTTCCCTTTATATTGGGTACATAAGGGGGACAAGGACGCTAAGGACAGCTTCAGAAGACCAAGGAGCCCTGACAACATGGGGGAATTGGACAAGGACCTTTGCCTCTTCTGGAATAGCGTAGCTGCCGCCAACATTACCTTCCCCACTGCCTCGATCATTCCCTACGAGTTCTTCGAAAGCCAACTCGAAATACACATAGGTTAGCTCCTACCTCCACACCAAGTCCTTCACTTCAAGTTAATACTTAACTTAGCGTCTTCCCCGCTCTGCTTTGGTATTCTATTACTCTGTGTTGACTCTGATCTTTCCATCTATGTATTGCTTATGTTGTCCCTGCATAAATGTGTTTGTATTATCTGATTCTGTTTTGGTTGCTCAACCGTGATTTACCTCATGCATATAACATGTTGGGAAAGGGGAAATTAGCAGAATTGAAGGCGATCGCCCGATCCCACAAACTAGCGGCGGGCTCCCAAACTGTGCCTAACCCGGTGGTGGCGATCGCCGCTACTCAAGACAAAACACCGCCCCGAGGTGCAACCTCTTCCGGGGTACTACCCGCCCCTCAAAGAAAAAAGCTTGTCTTGAGGAAGCCAAAGAGGAAAACTCCTCAAGTGGTACAAGAAGAAGAAGATGACGAGGCGACTGAAGATGGCCTCGTCACCAAGAGGACAAGGGTGGCTCCCTCTTCACCACCTGCACTCCCAACTCCAACGCCGCCCTCACCTCCAGCTCCAACACAACCAGTCCAAGCAACACCCTTGGCTGTCGCGCCCCTTGTGGTTGAAAGCAGCGACCCCAATTTTATTGAGAACCCTCCAAGCGCCTCCACGCCATTCGTATCTGCTGGAGAGGGTCCTCCTTCAACCACCTCTATCGCTGGGGTCGCACCAGGAGGAAATGAGGGTGGTCATAACTCGCCGAACCTGATAACAGAGTCTCCGACTTCACCACCACGCCAAGAAGCCCCCCTCGCCCTTCAAAGTCAAGAGGGTGGTGGTGAAAGTCAGCACCAAGCTCCCCCAGCGCCTCCTTCAGCAACAACCTCGAGCCTCCCATCCTCCATCGAAGAGGTCTTGGGACCCTTCACAGCCAAGCTGAAGATGATGGCAGAGGATCTCCCCTCAATTATATCGAAGGCTGTGAAGGACTCGAACAAGAAGCTCTAAGATGAGAATGCAGCGCTTAAGGATTCAAACCGCCTAATAAGGATGGAGGCGGAGAAGCTCTCTTGCAACCTGATGATGGCGGAAATCGACCATTCAAGGCTGGAGGACGCCATGGATGCTGAACTAAGAGGCGCGCGCAAGGAGGCCTCCGATCTGCGCCAAAAACTGCACCTCCAAGCCCAAGAGAAAATCGAGCTGGAGAGCAAGCTTTTACCTTACAGGCTCAAGGTGGCCAACTTGGAGGCTGCGATGAAAGCAGATGCAACCAAGGTGGAAAACCTTGAAAAGAGGTTAGCAGATCGGGAGGTGCTCCTCGGGAAAGTTGAAAAGGAGAGGGACGACACCGTGGCTGAGCTCGCCAAAGCTCGAGAGGAGGCCACGAAGATCACTGCAGAGCTGGCTCAGGCTCGGGAGGAAATAAAAAAGGCTGCTGAGGAACTTGCTCGGGCTCGTGAAGAAACCGAAGAGCTGAAGAAACAAACTGACGAGCTGAAGAAACAAGCTCAAGAGCTTGAGCAAAGCTCCGCCCAAGTCCTTTCTGCCGGGTTCGACGCCGCTTTGGAGCAAGTCTCGTGCCAATATCCCGAGCTCGATCTCTCCATGGTATCAATTTGCAACGAGGTGGTGGATGGGAAGATCGTGCCCTCTGAAGATTAATCGCCTCCCTACATCATCTTGTTTTTTGAAACTTGGCGCTTATTTCTATTTGTAAGAACTTTATATGTAATTCTTCTTCGTATGTACTTGAACTGATATTGCTTTATATAACTTCTTCTGCTTAAGATGTTGTTTTCTAATATCGTGCCTCAAACGCCTCTTACTCGCTGTGTGATTAACCAACATAACCGGTAGAACTCGCTTAAACAAATTAACTTAGCAATTCCTCGGGCTTAACCGTTCACTCACTGCTTTGAACTCGAGCAAACTGTTAATCTTATAACAATTTATCAAACTGTTAACTCAAAGTAAAATTTGAGCAACTAATAACTCTCAAACGATGACATTTAAGACAACTTGCAAACTTAAGGCAAAAAGTTACTTACTAGGCAGCAGGTTTTAACTTAAACTTGTATCACAATACAGTTTACCTGATCTGCCTGGCAAGGTTAGCCTTTACCCTCGTCATCGCCTGGAATTCTTCTGATCGCCATAGGGTTCTGGCGATGTAAGCTTTCTTTGCCTTCATCACTTGACTATTGTTCCCTCTTCTGGGGGGTAGAGGCGCCTTTCGGATCCTTCTCTACCTCCCTGAGTTTCAGAACAAAGAACTGGATAGCGAGGTGTTCTCTTTGAACCTACCTTAGCTATCTCTTAAACCTCTTTCACCCTTCACGCCATACCTGAACTCGTTCAGGACGGGAAGGATTTTATCTGCCCTCACACCCCCTACAAGCGTGGAAGTTTTCTCTGGTCTTACTAAGTCAATATTGATGTTTCACTTAAAGGGGGAAAGGCGTTTTCCTTCCCTTCCCGCCGTTTAAGGTCACGAACACCCCTGACTTTTCAGTTCATCTTGCCTGAACCCACTCTGAGGTGAGAAGGACTTTTTCTCGCCTGAACTCGCTCAACGGCGAGAAGGACTTTATCCTGCCTGAACTCCCTCAACGGCGAGAAGGACTTTCTCTGGCCTGAACTCGCTCAACGGCGAGAAGGACTTTTTCTTGCCTGAACTCGCTCAACGGCGAGAAGGACTTTTTCTTGCCTGAACTCGCTCAACGGTGAGAAGGACTTTATCTAGCCTGAACTCGCTCAAAGGCGAGAAGGAATTTATCTGGTGCCTCAACTTGCCCAGGGTGTACATCTCCTCCCCCTGGATGCACTGAGGACTTTTTCTCTTTCTCGCCTACACTCGCCCCTCCTTCTAACGTCTCTAAGCGGTAGGCGTCGTTCCCGAGCGCCTCGGTTATTCGGAACGGTCCTGTCTACTTAGGCGATAACTTGTTTTCCATCTCGTACTGGTGGGCCTTCCTCATCACCAGGTCGCCCTCTCTAAACTGCCTTGGCATCACCTTCGAGTTATACCTTCGCTCAATCCTTCTTTTCACTGCCTCAGCCTTTACCCTTGCCTCCTCCCTGACCTCATCCAGTAAATCTAGATTCAACCTTCTTTCTTTGTTCGAGTCTTCCGCCACAAAGTTCTGGAATCTCGGCGAGCTCTCCTGGATTTCGACTGGAATCATTGCATCACATCCATAGACCAAGCTAAATGGGGTCTCGTGGGTTCCTGACTGCTCGGTGGTGTGGTACGCCCAAACTATGCGGGGTACCTCTTCACCCCACGATCCCTTGGCTTTCTCTAGCCTTCTCTTCAAACCTCTCAGCAACACCCGATTGGCAGACTCTACTTGGCCATTTGTCTGTGGGTGCTCGACGGATGCAAACACCTGCTGTATTCCCACCTCTTCGCACAGCTTCTTCAGTAGGTGACTTGCAAACTAAGTCCCATTGTCTGACACCAGGCGCTTAGGCACACCAAACCGGCACACGATATTCTTCCATACAAAACTCTCGATCTTGTGGGCGGTGATCTGGGCTACTGGTTCTGCTTCGATCCACTTGGTGAAGTATTCAATCGCCACCACCAAGTACTTCATCTGCCTGATCGCCAATGGGAAAGGTCCCAGAATGTCAATTCCCCACGTATGAAATGGCCAAGGGCTGTAAATTTACTTTAACTCTTCTGGAGGCGCCTTGTGCCAATCGGCGTGCTGCTGACATTGCTTGCAACACTGTGCATACTTCTTGCAGTCCTCCCTCATTGTTGGCCAATAATAACCTGCACGGAGAGTTCTTGCAGCCAGAGCTCGACCCCCGACGTGACTTCCACATATCCCTTCATGGAGCTCGACCATAATTCTAGTGCATTTTTCTCCGTGCACACATTCTAGGAGTGGGTGTGTAAACCCAAACCTATACAGCTCGCCATCTATCATGGTGAACTTGCTGGAGTTCTTCTTTATCTTCCTAGCCTCCGTCGGATCCAGCGGGAGAAGGCCATCTGCCAGGCAGCGCTGGTACTGTGTTATCCATGTGTCTGGCTCATGCGTAGCGCAGACCTGCGTTATGTTCACCCTCTCCCCCCGACATGCTCTTATTCTCGGCGATCTCAAGGTCTTCTGGGTCAAGGACCTGTGACTCCTCGCCGCTTTCTCTGTCGACTTGCTTATCTGAAGAACCAGGTGGTCTGCCACAAATGCTCTAGGCGTCTTCAGAGTTTCTTGGATTACTATCCTCTGCCTACCCTCCTTGCCCGAACTGGCGAGCTTGGCTAGCAAGTCAGCTCGGGCATTTTGTTCTCGGGGCACATGCACCACTTCAAATGAGACAAAGGAACTCTTCAACTCCTGCACATACTCCAAGTAAGCCGCCATTTGTGGATCCTTGGCCTGGAACTCGCCCGTTACTTGTCCCGTGACCAATAACGAATCACTCTTGGCCATCAGCACCCTAGCCCCCATCTCCTTAGCCAACAAGATTCCGGCGATCAGCGCCTCATATTCTGCTTGATTGTTGCTGGCTTTAAAAGCAAATCTCAGGGATTGTTCTATCAGCACGCCGTTGTGCCCTTCTAGAATGACTCCCTTCTAGAATGACTCCAGCACCGCTACCCTGCTGGTTTGACGATCCGTCCACCGAAAGCACCCAACGAAAGTCGTCCCCTTCAACTCGTGCTGCTTCTGACGAGAGCTCGACCACAAAATCAGCGAAAATCTGCCCCTTGATCGGTCATCGGGGCTCATATTTGATGTCGAACACCAACAGCTCCACCGCCCACTTCACAATTCTCCCAGCTACATCAAGCTTCTTCAGGACTTTCTGGATGGGCAAGTCGGTCATCACCAGCACTGTAAAACTGTGAAAATAGTGGCACAACCTCCTCGCCGAAAATACTATAGCCAATGCAGCTTTCTCCAAGGCCTGATACCTTACCTCCGGGCCTTGCAATACCTTGCTGACGAAATAAATAGGCTTCTGAGCCTGGTCTTGATCTTGGGCGAGCACCGCACTCACCGTCCTCTCAGTCACAGCAAAATACAACCTGAGAGGGGTTCCTACTAAGGGTTTGCACAAAACCGGCGGGCTCGCCAGGTACTCTTTAAGCTTTACGAAGGCTTATTCGCACCCCTTCGACCAGACAAACTTGTTGTTTCGCCTCAAACATTGGAAATACGGATGGCCCTTCTCTCCACTGGCTGATACAAAACGAGATAGGGCGGCCATCCGACCTGTAAGCTGCTGCACTTCCTTCACGGTAGCCGGGCTCCTCATCGCCAATATGGTAGCACACTTATCAGGATTTGCCTCTATTCCTCTTTCAGTTAAGAGGAAACCCAAGAATTTCCCTGCCTCCACGCCAAAAATGCACTTCTCGGGGTTTAGCTTTAATCTGAACTTGGCAATCGTGGTGAACAACTCCTCCAGATCCGAGACGTGCTTGCTCTTCTCTAACGAGGTCACGACCATATCATCTACGTACGCTTGCACATTCCTTCCCAGCATTGGTGCAAGTACCTTATCCATCAATCTTTGGTACGTGGCCCCCGCATTCTTCAGCCCAAAGGGCATCACCTTGTAACAGTAGCACGATCTCTCAGTCATGAAGGCAGTTTTTTCTTCATCCATAGGATGCATCTTTATCTGATTATACCCCGAGAAGGCGTTCAGAAAACTCAGCAACTTGCACCCTGCTGCGCTGTCGACCAGGGCGTCTATGCTCGGCAAAGGATACGAATCCTTTGGGCAAGCCTTGTTCAGGTCTATGAAGTCGACGCACATGTGCCACTTCCTGTTGCTCTTCTTCACCAGTACGACATTAGCCAACCACTCAGGGTACTGGACCTCCCTGATATGGCCTGCGGTGAGGAGCTTCTGCGTTTCATCCCTAATCGCCTGTCTCCTCTCCTCATTGAACTTCCTTCTTCTCTGCCGCACTGGTCTGACTTGTGTGTCCATTGCCAAATGGTGACACAAGAAGTTGGGGTCAATTCCCAGCATGTCTTAAGCAGACCATGCAAAAGCATTCAGATGCCGTTCTATCACCTTGGCGATCTGGTCTTGGAGCTCAACCTCTAAAGATCTGCCCAGCTTGAAGACCTTTCCCCCGATCTCCCTTTCGAGCCACTCCTCGACGGGTTTGGGTCTGGTTTCCCTGGCGATCACCGCCCTGGCGATTCCCGATTCCCTCGCTTCCTCTGGGCGATTCCTCGCTTCTTCTTCCCGCCCGCCGCTCTCTCCCTCCGGCTCAGCATCCACCATGGTGGCATCGCCCCCGGCGGCCACTTCCATCGCCGCATCAACAACTCGCCATTCTGTTGGCCTGGGCTTCTCACCGGGAGGCGGCGTCGTGGTCATGTAACTTACTGACCTTTTATTCTTGAGGATATTTTCATAGCACTTCTTCGCCTCCTTCTGGTCAGATCTGATGGTGATCACCACCCCCTCCATTGAGGGTAACTTAACCTTCATGTGCCTAGTTGAGGGCACAGCTCCTATTCTGTTGAGGGTTGGTCTCCCCAACAGAATGTTATATGCTGAGGGGGCATTCACAACGAGGTACTTGATTTTCTCTGTCCTCGAGGCCATCTCATTCGTGAACATTGTTCTTAGCTCGATGTACCCCCTGACCTCCACCTGATCGCCAGCGAACCCATACAAGCACCCTCCATAGGGTCTTAGCTAGTCAAGGGGTAGTTGCAACTGCGTGAAAGTCGGCCAGAAATTACATCCGCCGAGCTTCCTTGGTCCACCAGTACTCGGTGGGCTTTCCTTCCCGCCGTGACGAGCGAGATGACTATGGGATCGTTGTCGTGAGGCACAACGTCCCTAAGATCCTCCTTTGTAGAATGAATTTATCTCAGGAAACAATTGATAAGAAATTTAGTTTACCAAAAAACATAAAGCAAAGCACAACACTGGAAAAACAATCGGTTGTTTTACCGAAACAATCAGTTGTTTATACCAGTTATCAAATAAAAAAACTGAATTTAAAGAGATAGGGATAGAGAGATTGCACACAGATGTTTATACTGGTTCACTCCAAACCCATAGCTATATCTAGTCTTCTCAAAAACCCTGAGGAAATCCATTAAGCAATCACAACTTGATCACTTACACAACAACCAAGAGAATGACCTTGAACACCTCAAGACACACACTCTTCTTGGCCAACACACCAACACCAAGATTGCTGATCTTGATCCCTTCAAGAACACACAGCTAATCTCAGCAAACACAGAAACGAAACTTGTTTCACAGAGAGTACAAGGATTAAACTTGTTACAGAAGATAATCTGAAATCAATACAAGCAGAATCCTATTCCACAACTTCGATCAATCACAAACTTTCTGCAATCTCAGCTCTTTGAAAAACTCAAAAACTCTTAGCAAAAACTTGTCAAAGATTAATTCTCAAATTTGTTTTTCTGAATTTATTCAAAGATGTAGTTTGTTATCAAATCTTAACAAACTCTTAAATTGCATTAAAAGATTGGTCAAAGCATTTAATGACTGGAGCGTAAGTAGTTAAATCATTTAAAGCTCAGTCAAAGATAAAATAGTTTTTCTGTTATGGTCCCAAAACAAACAATCGGTTGTTTCTTCGAATCAATCGGTTGTTTTGGTTCTTAACAGTTCAACCATTTTAAAAACAGTTTTCAATCTTTTTCTCAAAACATCTAAGTACAAACAATTGGTTGTTTTGACAAAACAATCGGTTGTTTTAACTTAGTTTGAAAACATTTTACTTTCACAAAGATTGAGATGCTTATGCTTTAGATTCGATCAAGGGGTGGATTACAATACTCAAACTACCCCAAAACTATAATAAACCAGCACAACAACACCAAGCACAGCAAAGGCTTCATCATCCTTCAAAGGGTTTGGATTCTTCAAAGCTTGAACACCACTTGGTTGAACAATCTCTTCCTATTTGATGAAGACAAATCCCTGATGCTTGTGTTGTACCTTATTGAATCTGAAGTAGTTACTGCAAGATACAGTTTTGAACAAAGGATAGAACTTCTGATATTTGGTTAGCACAGATAAACAGTAATAAACTTCAGAGCTAAATATCAGAAAATATTACTCATCCAAGCTGTTTTAACAACTAAAAAAACAGAAACTTAAACACAGCATATTTCTCCAACATAGCATATTTCTCCCCCTATTTGTCTTCACAAATAGACAAAGAGAAGAAATAAAACAAGATATTGTTTTGATTACATCATAATTAAAGCAGCAACAGCAGAAAGAAAGAAAATTTAAAATCAGATATAAGCATAAAAAATAATCGATTGTTTCGATACACCAATCGGTTGTTTTTCCTTCATTCTTCATTATCAGCAAACTGAAGATCAAAGATTTGGTTCTGAACAGCTTCAATCTGTTCATCTAGAGTCATGAATCTTGCATCCATGTTATCAAACCTGGTGTCAATCCTCTGGAAATTATTAACACATAGATCATGAAGGCTCCTTTGATTTTCAGCGAAGCTATCAAGCCTATTCATCATTAATCTTTCAAAAGGAGACATGGTTTGTATTTTTTCTTCTTGATTTCCAGCACCAGCACTTGGTCCAGCATCTTGATAATCTTCAGGTGGATCTTCATGTTGAACATCCATATCAACAGGTTCATCTTGTTCAAGATCAGCAGCACCACTAGATGAGGCACCAAGGTCACCATCCTTACTAATCCATTTTCCACCTACTTTGGTAAAACCCATCATGTTGAGTGATCCATTGTTCAACTCTTGAGTTGACTTGACCAACTCAGAAGTTTCATCTTCAAGATTTACTTCAAAATAGAATAGAAATTTAGATACTAAAACAACATATGGATAATGATAGTCACTTAACCTCATAGCATTTTGCATGTGCTCTTTGATGATATGAATCCAATTGATTTTGATCTTCTTCATGATGCAGAAGATATATACCAGAAGATATATACCAGATCTTCCTCAGTAAGAACAGAATGATTACTCCCCCTTGGAGTTAGAATCCAAGTCACAATGAGAGCAAACAATCTTTCATCAAGCTTTAGACCTCCAACCGAGCATGTTCTCACTTGAGCATGTTGATTCTTCAAGCAACTCTTGTAGTATTGGATTTTGTTAACATCCTCCACTACTCCAAGATTTCCTTTGTTGATTCTAAGGCCAGAGAACTTGAGACCAGCAACAGCAGTCCATACTTCATGAGTTATCTCCATTTCTACACCTTTCACATGAGAAACTAGATTGTTTCCCTCAAACTTTAGGTTTGTGTAGAACACCCTCACTAAATCTGGATATATATTTGCCTTCATCTCCAGGAACTTTCTGAGAGATTGATCCTTGAGCAGCCTTCTCACATTATCAAGCTTTTGACTTTTCAGCCAATTAAAGCATACAACCTTGGGGTTGTTTATCTTCTTGATACTTGATTCATACCTATACTTCTCAATAAGATCATTGTCTCGAGAAAACCAGCCTTCAAGCCTTCCTCCAAACCTAACAGCTCTGGATTTGACTCTCTTTGAGGTGGGAGGAGTTGATTCCATGATGGCAGAGAAGAAAACAGAGAAGAGCTCTCTTCACAGATTTTTGCAAGAGATGTTGCAATTGGTTGTTCATGTGGAAGAGATCAGTTGCACCAGATTTTATAGCAGAAAAAGAATCAATTAGCATTCAATTTTATTCAGTGGGTACCTGATTTTCAAAGAGAGAGGACTTGACTCTGCTCTGCACAGAAAATGTCAGAAAAAGATGGAATCACATGGTCTTCACATGTGATCTTTGACTAGTCATTAAGGCTCTTGAATTTCCAAGATTTTGGAATATTTTCCTTTATGACTGTTGTAACTTCTCTCTGAACATGATCAGCTTTCAACACAGATTCTTTGACCAAGATTCTCTCTTTGAATTGATCTACAACGGATAGAATTTCAAAATAGCAATTAAAAAGATTTCTTCACAGTGCTGTCAGACTCAAAACAATCGGTTGTTTTTCTGCAGCAGTTAAAACTGTTTCTGAATTTTAACCATGAGCAGAAAGAGTTCAAAGCATATGATACTAAGCATATTAAAAAGATTTTTAACCAAGAGAGAGGACTTTTTCAACATAAATTAAGAACAAATAAAGGAAAGTCTTATCCTTATGTTAAATCTTCCATGTGCCATGTGCTTTATGATCAAGAAGCCTCTTTTCACTGTTGAGGTCTTTTGCATAGCATTGATTCAGCTTTAATGACTGTCTTTTTCTTCAAGAACTTGATCAGATGACTCAGCCCCTCCTTTTTCTTTAGTTTTCCTGCATAAAAAGATTTCAAGCAACAAGATTTGGTCCCCTTACAAATTTGGGTCCATTTGGCTTTTTGTACCGTCCCGCCCCCGGGTGTTGACCAAAGTCAAAGTCAACGTCGGGGACAAGGTCAACATATGGTGAGACCATGCGAAGGGGTCAAAGAAAGGAAGTCAACAGAGTGACTACACAAGGCGTTGCCAAGACAAGGCGTCGCCTTAACATGGCGTCGCCAAGAAAAGGCGTCGCCTAAACAAGGTGCCGCCAAGATAAGGCGTCGCCAAACAAGCCACTAGTAGTGTCACTCCCTGATACCCATGGGTAGGAAAGACTATGGAGGGAGTGACGCCATGGAGGCTTCGGGCCCGCCAAGCGCAGAAACAATGATAAAGTGAAGAGAAAGGTGGCTTCAAGGCCATAGTACTAGCGCCAGTGGAGAGCAATCTGACTCGCGAAGTGCCCATGTCACCCTAGGGAGACCCTTGGGATAGATACGACTCATGAGAGGATCACGCCCAGGGGTAACCAGGTGCAGGGTACGAGAGGAAGGTAGATACGCTCTCAAAGCGAGTGACTAGAGGTTTGGGGGCACGAGTTGGCACCCAAAAAGTCACCCCTTGCGCCAGATGCACTCCAAGGAAGGAAGACTCACACGACGAAATACCCCTAAGTTGAGTCACGGTGCTGTGAGGCCCTCCACGTGTAATAACGGCCAAGTCAGGTAGACACGCGGCAGGAAGAACAGAAACATCAATTTGTCAGGTATAAGGTAATTAAAGCTATTTAAAGGTAATTAAAGTTTACGTTTCGAGCGTTTTAAGGTACATTAAAGGCTTTAAGCGGTTTAAACCTCTTAAAGGTGCTGAACGTTTCATAACCTTAAATGTGCTTTTAAGACGCTTTAAATGCGAGAGACGTTTAAAGGGAACCTTGGATGTTGGAAACGGGGTTGGAACTTTTGGCAAATTTTTCGGAGAACAGATTGTAGTTGCTTGCTCAAGCCTTGAGGTTACGCACAAGGGACTAGAAAAGGATTGTTTTCCAGAACGAGAAAATATACACAACACACAGTTCCTTTTACCACCTTCAGAGCACCGTCCACGGTGCTCCGATACGGAGGTGTAGAGTTTTGGTGTTTCTTGCTAGCTGACTTGAGCGTCGGAGTGCAAACGGCCGCTAGGGCGCCCATTTGTCCACTTCTTTGCAGGTATTCGCAGATTGCCAGAAGGAAGGTGCCCCTAGCTGACGGGCAAGGTTGCGTACAAAGACGTACCCAGGTCAACCGGCCGGAACATTTGGCCCCCACCGTGGGGCCGATTTAAAACATTCGTCCCATCACAAGTTTCAGGGAATTTATCAGAGCTACCATAATGACAGGAGGAGTTCAGAGGAAAACGTTGAAGAATGAGGGCTACGAGACAAGGTTCCTCACGCGCAGCAAGAGAGGAAATGTCTATGCAGCAGGTCATGGACATGATGCAAGGGCTGCAGGAGGAAATGGCAGAATCAAGGGCGGAGCAAGAACGTATGCAGGCAGATCTCGCGACTTCCCACGTGAGAAACGAAGAGCTCCATCGTATCAATGAGGATTTACGCCGAGGTTTGGGCAATAACCAAGGGCAACGCGATCAAGATGAGACCGAATGTCTCACCCCACCAAGGGAGTTTTCCACGCCGTTCTCTCAGGAGATTTTGGATGCAGCGATCCCCAACACGTTCGCATGGCCCAAGGTGATCTTCACCGGGATGGAGGATCCTGAGGCGCATCTCACTGCATTCCACACGCAGATGGTGTTAGTAGGCGGCTCTAATGCCGTGAGATGCAAGCTCTTTATGAGCACCTTGACGGGAATGGCCATGGACTGGTTCATCAGCCTTCCAAACGGCCATATCACTTCCTTCCCGCAGCTGTCGCGGTTGTTTAGGGAGCAATACTTAGCGAACAAGGCCCCACCGCCCGTTTCGTATTACCTGTTTGATGTAAAATAGTATCAAGGTGAGACCTTGAAGGAGTACATCAACCGTTTTGGGGCCCAAGTAGTAAAGGTTGGTACTACGGAAGAGCCCATGATCGTGTATGCGTTCAGAAAAGGCGTGTGTCCCGGCCCTTTTTGTGAATCCATCATTCGCAATCGTCTCATGACCTTCGCTTATGAGTTAGATATGCCTGATACATTCTTAGGTAGTCATACTTTTAATGTCAGCGATCTAACTCCTTTTTCTGTAGGTCTCCAGAATTCGTGGACGAATTCTCTCCAACTCGGGGAGTATGATGGAGATCAAGGCCAAGGACAAATAGAAGCCAATCAACAAGGACAAGAAGAGGAAGAGGATCAAGAGGTAGATGTGCAAGACGTCATTCATCCTCCTCAAAGGCTTACAAGAAGCATGTTTAAGGCCTTAGGAAATAATGGACAATTGTTTTCTTTATTTGTAATATCTTTGGTAGATGGTGCTTAAGAGGGAAATATTAGAAGCTTAGGGGGGTGTGAACTTAGTAAGGGATGCTAGGGGGGAGTGTAGATATGAGTTAGGAGGTGCCAAACTAGGAAGGAAAGTCACACTTCCTTCATGCACAAGTTGGTGCCGAAAGTTACATGTCATTAGGGGCACATTTGCATTTGATTAGCTTTGCATTTCAGCACCTTATAGGCTATAAATAGAGGTGCTTGGCTTGTAAAAATCAGATTTGGAATTTGTAGTAAGAAAACTCTACTCAATTTGAGAGAGAAATTGGAAGAGCTTTGGTGCCTTCATCAAGTCTTATCTTGGGTGTCTATGGTGAACCTCAAGTGGCGGCAACACACTAATCTTGGAGTATCCACACTCTAAGTGGCGTGATCACTCACCTATTCTTCCATCTCCATAAGTTTTCAATTCTCAAGCTTTGTTTCCTTTTCATGTTCAAGTTCTAGCTTACTTGTTTTTCAATTCTGTTCGGTAATTCCTTTTCTTTGGCTGAGCTTAATTGTGTTTTCTTCCATTCTTGTTGTTTGATTCAATTTGACAAAACATGGACTTCCATGTGAGCTTTGGTTCGATGCAAAGTCTTGGTGAGTTCTTGAATTAGAACATTGATCCAATTCTAATTAAAGTGCCAATTCATGACCAACTCAAGTTGTTCCTAAGAATGTCAAAGAATCATGTATTCTTGCTATTGCATTCACATCAAGCGTCGCACCCTCACGCCCGAGGGCACATACACGGGCTCAACCCGTCAGGGTCAACGAGACCACGACGGGAAGGAAGAAGCCAGAGGGGAGATGCCCCTATGAGGCAAGAAAACCCCAGCCCAGGGGTCAAGCAGGAGGAAATCGTCCGACCAGGGAAAGGGCCAGACCAGTGAGGTATGACTTTGTGGTAGAGTTGAAGGACCTAATTGTCGTGCCCAATATAGCTGAAAGGTTGAGGCGACCGGCGAAGACTGACAAAGTGGTAGGGCCTCGCAAGGACTCTTGGTGTGAGTTCCACGAAACTTTCGGTCACCACATCAACAACTGCCTATCGTTGGGATACTAGCTAGACGAGTTGGTAAGAAGCGGGTTTTTGAAGGATTACATCTCTGAGCCCACCACGACCGCGTCCCTGCCAGCACCAGTGGAAGAACAAGCGCACGAGATGCCCGTCCTTGGCGAAGTCCACACCATTGCTGGTGGCTTTTCTGGAGGAGGACCCACTGCCTCCCAACGGAGGAAATATGCGAGGGGAGTCAATTCAATTGAAGAAAGAATCTCCGGTGACCCATGGGAGTCACACCTCGTGTTCACGAGGGCGGACCTACAAGATGTTATGCCACATGACAATGACCCCGTGGTCATTTCGGTTGTCACGGCCGGGAGAAAGGTGCACAGGGTTCTAGCCGACCAGGGAAGTTCCGCAGATGTTATGTTCTGGTCGACATTCAACAAACTACGGTTGTCTCCTGACCTTTTGAGACCCTACACCGGGTGCTTGTATGGGTTTGCTGACAACCAGGTAGAAGTACGTGGCTACCTGGAATTGAGGACGACATTCACAGACGAAACGACCTCACGTACCGAAAGCATTAGGTACCTAGTGGTAAACGCCAACTCAGCTTACAATATCCTGTTGGATCGACCAGCGCTGAATAGGCTGAACGCAGTAGCGTCCACGCGCCACATGAAGATGAAGCTGCCAGACCTCAGTGGCAAGGTGATCGCCATCAAATCAGATCAAGAGGAAGCGCGTAAATGTTATGAAAATAGTTTGAAAACAAAGAGGGGCGTGTTCATGGTGTTCGAGCGTCCACCGAGTGCAGACACGGCAATGGAGGTAGAACCCCTGAACGAGGCGACGCCAACGGAGTCAACGATCCGGCGCTGTTGTAATAGGCCTCTCCTCAGGCGTGGGCACCAAGCAAAGAAGAGATAAGGGACCAGTTGCCTTGGGCACGGGCACCAGAGCGCGATTTTGTCCCTAGTGTTAGACACGCAAAGGGCACCCAGAGCAGGTCTCCCTTCAAGTGTGGACACTCAGTACAGGTAAAATAAACCCTCCCAAACACAATGGAGGGAGTGCCGGAGGGAACACACACAGCATGGCAAAGGAAGCAAAAATAGACGAGAGCATGCAAAAATGAAATGAGCGGCGCTTACAAGAAACCAGAATATGGCGCAAGTGTTAAGGTTACAGATAAAGTTTGTGATAAAGACAGATTAGACAAATGGGGCAATCATGTACACGTCCTATGCTCGTATGAAAAGCGAAATTAGGCCACCTTTCAGTGACCTCCGGAGTCTGAATGGGAGGATGATGAAGCCCCGTTCTCTGCCCTCAGCGCCTGGGCAAGCTGCGACCTTTGTTGTCGGTTTATTTTCGAACCTGCACCAAAGGAGACAGGCATGGAGAAGACACCGCAAGATTAGTCATGAAAAATTCCAGTAAAAGTGAAGGATGAAAGGTTTTAAGGTAACCCTCGTACATATATATTTCTCCAAGGCCTCAACGTTGTACTCCAGACTTATCAAAGCGGCAGCATCAAAACCCCCCGCCCCAGCCAGGATCCGGAAAGCTTCCTAGTCGCTCGAAGGTAGCCTCTTAAGAGGCCTGGACTTCAAGGCTCTCGTCTCCCTCGCCCAGTACAGTGGAAAGCCGTCCAGGGCGGAAGGCACGAGATCAGAACAACAAACTTTAAAGAACTTGCCCTTCCACCCTGTGAAGTAGTGCTGGAAGGGAGTCAGGAGGACTCTGCCGGGAACATTGCTGAGGGTCACCCAAAGGTTGTTCCTTTGCCTCTTCACCTCAAAGAAGTGAAGAAAGATGTCCACCGAGGGTGCACACCCCAGAAAGCCAAAGAGTATGTCGAAGGCTTTGACGAAAGCCCAACTGTTAGGGTACAGCTGGGCCAGGGCAGCATTAATCTCCGCCAGCAGTTCCCTCTCGAACCTAGAGAAGGGAAGGCGCACGCCGACGCTTTTGAAAACCACCTGGTAGAAGTAGAAAAAGGGGACCCCATCGTTGGCCCGTTCGTCTCCACACACCGGCTCCCCTAAGGTGCATGGGAGCACGGCGATATCATCATCATGCCTCTTCGCGAAGGCCCGATGATTGTAGGAACATGGGTCCCCCACGTGTTCCCTTAGGGCCCTGGCGAAAAGTAGGCTAGAGCACTCGTCGAGGAGCTCGCGCGAGGCCCATGCATAAAGGTCCTTGGGGTTGACTCTAGGGGGAGGAGGATGGATAGACATGTCGGCACAGGATGTCAGTGAAGGAGCTAGAAGATCGAAGGAGAACGACGCGGTAGAAATGCGGAAGAAAAACGCCAACAAGAAAGAACGCAGGAGGAACTCTTTGGAAGGAAGAGGAATGGTGCAAAGAAGGTGCGAAAACACAGAGATGATGAGTGCAGGTACAAGATTTCAAAGATCTAAATATTACAGTTGAAGCTCCAAAGGGCACGAAAAGGAGCCCCGTGCGATCGAGCCACGTGTCAGGAGATGGGAGGACAACCCTAGCGTCACTGGTTCTCATTCAGAAAAATTCGTGTCGACAGAATTCCCAAGGGTACGATGCGCCGTCGAAGAAGAGAGCATCTTGTCAAAAGCTCAGAAAGTGTCAAGATCAAATCGAGCAAGGGAACGTCCCATCAGCCATATGGGAAATGCCACGTGGATGGTGCGGGCGAGGCCTTAGGCTTTTCGCTAAAGCAAGTGTCCCGCCCTCAGGCGTTGACCAGAGTCAATGTCAAAGTCAATGCCATGGCCAAAGTCAACAGATTGACCGCACCATGCATCACCAAGACATGGCGTCGCCAGCATAAGACGCTGAAGGTGTCGCCAATATGAGACGCTGAAGGCGTCGCCAGTATAAGACGCTGAAGGCGTCGCCGGTATAAGGCACTGATGGCGTCGCCTGCCTGATACCCACAGGTAGGAAAGACTGTGGAGGGAGACGAAATCGCCAGAAGCCAAACAAGTCATCAGTGGCGTCGCCTCCCCGATACCCACAGGTTGGAAAGACTGTGGAGGGGGGCGAAACTTCCAGAAGCCAAACGAGTCACCAGCAGGGTTACTCCCCGATACCCATGGGAAGGAAAGACCATGGAGGGAGTGACCCCATGGGGGGCTTCGAGCCTGCCCAGTGCTTGGCGTTTCTAGACACCCTGAGGACGATACGGCGCTGCGGTAGTAGGCCTCTCCTCAGGCGTGGGCGCCAAGCACCAAGAGTTAAGGGACAGATTGCCTTGGTATTTGAGACACCCCATGGATGATACGGCGCTGTTAGACAGGCCTCTCCATGGGCATGGACACTGAAGCGCCACTTTGTCCCAAGTGTTTAGGCCTAGAGCAGGTCTCGACTTTTGCATTTGAGCGATGGCGTAGCTATTGGGATGAAGAAAGACATCCATAGAGGAAGGGATGCCCAGATACCCACAAAGAATTTGAAAACCCCTCACGAAGGCCCAACTGTTGGGATGAAGCTAGGCAGGGGCGGTGTTGATTTCAGTAAGCAACTCCCGTTCGAAGGGAGTAAAGGGGAGACGCAGGCCCACTCGCTTGAATACCATTTGGTAGACGAAGAAGAAGGGACTTCCCCCGGTAGCCCTTGCGTCCACACAAACGGGTTCCCCTGGCTTCACACGACATACTAAGACGTGGGAATCGTGGGTTTTGTGGAAGGCGTTGAAATTGTAGACCGTGGGGTCTCCCCTGTGGGCCTCTACGTCTTTGACGGAGGTCAATGTAGAGCACTCCGCGAGGAGGTCATCGGAGGCCCATCGATACTCCTCTTTGTAGTGGGACCTGGGGGGCGGAGGATCGGCAGTGGCTTTGTCTCGCGCCATCGGATCAAAAGCTGAAGAGTGAAGAAAAAAGAAAGGGTTCAGCGAAAGGGGATTTGAAGAAGAAAAAAGGGGGAAAAGGAGAAACCCTAGGCAAACCCTACCCATGCGAGAAAAAGAAGAACGAGGGGAAACAAAGAGGCATAAGAACAGCGCGAGAATATATGAAAGTAAACAGTCCTAGGCAGTTCATCCATGCATCACAGTAATGCAGAAAAGAGGAAGAGTCAGCAGGGGTGGAAAAAACCGTACCTTTGAGTATCAGAGCAGGTGAGAAGAGGAAGCGCGAAGGAAAGAACAAAGATCGCAGAGAGAGAATTCGAAGGAGATGAATAATGTGAGAATGCGAAGAGGATGGATGAAACAGTGGCTTCGAGCGCGGGGTTTTGGGTAACTTAAACGTTACGAGGAGCGCAAGAGGCAACAGATGGTGACCGTTCGATGACGCCACGTGTTATAGGATTAGGCGCTCACTGGGAGCGCAAGGGACTTTTGAAGATGACCGTGTGATGAGCCACGTGGCGAGCGACTAAGCGTGGCCCAAAAAGCGTCACTTTTCCCGTTTCAAAGGATGTCCCATCAGCCATTAAGAACATTTCGACTGCTCAGGGAATGTCACGTCAATGGTTTGAGGAGTGTCACGTCAGCAAGAATGACACGTCATCAGGATGCCACGTGGATGGCGTGGGCGAGGCCTAGTCTTTTCGCTGAAGACAAGTCATCAGCTCAAGACTGGGGGACTTGTGTACCGTCCCGCCCCCGGGCGTTGACCAAAGTCAAAGTCAACTTCGGGGCCAAGGTCAACATATGGTGAGACCATGCGAAGGGGTCAAAGAAAGGAAGTCAACAGAGGGACTACACAAGACGTCGCTAAGACAAGGCGTTGCCTTAACATGGCGTCGCCAAGAAAAGGCGTCGCCTAAACAAGGTGCCGCCAAGATAAGGCGTCGCCAAACAAGCCACCAGTAGTGTCATTCCCCGATACCCATGGGTAGGAAAGACCATGGAGGGAGTGACGCCATGGAGGCTTCGGGCCCGCCAAGCGCAGAAACAATGATAAAGTGAAGAGAAAGGTGGCTTCAAGGCCATAGTACTAGCGCCAGTGGAGAGCAATCTGACTCGCGAAGTGGCCATGTCACCCCAGGGAGACCCTTGGGATAGATACGACTCATGAGAGGATCACGCCCAGGGGTAACCAGGTGCAGGGTACGAGAGGAAGGTAGATACGCTCTCAAAGCGAGTGACTAGAGGTTTGGGGGCACGAGTTGGCACCCAAAAAGTCACCCCTTGCGCCAGATGCACTCCAAGGAAGGAGGACTCACACGACGAAATACCCCTAAGTTGGGTCACGGTGCTGTGAGGCCCTCCACGTGTAATAACGGCCAAGTCAGGTGGACACGCGGCAGGAAGAACAGAAACATCAATTTGTCAGGTATAAAGTAATTAAAGCTATTTAAAGGTAATTAAAGTTTACGTTTCGAGCGTTTTAAGGTACTTTAAATGCTTTAAGCGGTTTAAACGTCTTAAAGGCGCTGAACGTTTCATAACCTTAAATGCGCTTTTAAGACGCTTTAAATGCGAGAGACGTTTAAAGGGAACCTTGGATGTTGGAAACGGGGTTGGACCTTTTGGCAAATTTTTCGGAGAACAGATTCTAGTTGCTTGCTCGAGCCATGAGGTTACGCATAAGGGACTAGAAAAGGATTGTTTTCCAGAACGAGAAAATATACACAACACACAGTTCCTTTTACCACCTTCAGAGCACCGTCCACGGTGCTTCGATACGGAGGTGTAGAGTTTTGGTATTTTTTGCTAGCTAACTTGAGCGTCGGAGTGCAAACGGCCGCTAGGGAGCCCATTTGTCCACTTCTTTGCAGGTATTCGCAGATTGCCAGAAGGAAGGTGCCCCTAGCTGACGGGCAAGTTTGCGCACAAAGACGTACCCAGGTCAACCGGCCGGAACACTTTTCTTTGCAGTTAGAAACTTTACATCCTTTAGGAATCCATCTCATAAAACCTCTTGGAACTGAAAATTTCCTTATTTTGTAGAACCTAACAGAGTGGCCTTTCTTCATGCAGTAAAAGCATGTAACAACCGGTTGTTTCGTCTTAACAATCGGTTGTTTTTCTGGCTTTCTTGAAAAACTTTTTGAAAACTATCTTGTTTGTTTTGTGGATTAAAGCCTAAACCAGCCCTTCCAAAAACACAGTTTTGAGATGACAAGACATTCTCAAAGTTAGATTTTCCTTTCGAAAGCTTATCCACAATACTTACAAGATAGTGCACTTTCTTTTCAAGGTTTTCACAATTTTCACAAATAAGAGTATCACACTTGCAAGAAGAGTTTTTGAAATGTATTTCTAATTTTTCAAAATCACTTTTTGCTTTTTCCAGATCTTCTTCAAGTGATTTAACTCTCTTTTCAAGCCAATTGTTAAGATCTTTCAATCGGTTGTTTGAAAGAACCAATCTATTAGCTTCATCATGTGTTTCTTGAAAAGCTTCAAGTAATTCACTGTAATTTTGTTCATTTAAGGAAGCACATGAACTTACCTCACTTGAGCTGCAAGATTCATCATCATTTTCAGCTACCAAGCAGATGTTTGCTTTCTCATCTTCACTTATGAAGAACTTGGATGATGATATCTCATTTTCATCCCAAGCTATGTAGGCCCTTTTTGTCTTGCCTTTCTTTTCCTCATAATTGGGCTTTTTCTCCTTGCTTTTGTTTGGACAATCTGCCTTTATATGACCTTGCTCACCACAACCAAAACAAGTATAGTTATTGGAATTAAAATCATTGGATTTCTTGTTTCCATACCTATCTTTGTTGTTGTCTTTGTTGCGGTTTCTCTTTAGGAATTTGCTGAACTTTCTAGATAGCAAGCTAAGGTTTTCCTCATCACTTTCATCACTAGAATCTTGTTTCCCTTTGTGCTTGGATGCTTTTAAGGCTATGCTCCTTGTCTGCTTATCTTCACTCTCTTGAACATTGAGTCTATTCATCTCTAACTCATGTTCCCTAAGCTTTCCAAACAAAGAAGCAACACTGAATGATGTTAGATCTTTAGATTTGGAAATAGCAGTTACCTTTGGTTGCCATGCTGTATCAAGACATTTCAAGATCTTGATGTTCAGCTCTTCTTTATCAAAGGTCTTGTCAAGGCTCATAAGGTGACTGATGATGTGCGTGAATCTTTTCTGCACCTCAGCAATTGTTTCTCCTTTAAGCATTCTAAACATCTCATACTCTTGGATTAGAGCATGATTTCTAGCCCTCTTCACCTCATTTGTTCCTTCATGAGTGACTTCTAAGGTGTCCCACATTTCTTTTGATGATTTACATTGCGAGACCCTGAAAAACTCATCAGAATTTAAAGCAGAGGTTATAATATTTTTGGCAATGCAATCAAATTTGGCCTTTTTGCTTTCTGCATCAGTCCATTGAGACCATGGCTTCTCAATAACAGATCCATCTTTTTCAAACTTTGGGACAAAAGGACCATTTTCAATTGCATCCCAAATTCCTTTGTCAAGTGATTCCATAAATATTTTCATTCTTACTTTCCAAAATTGGTAGTTCAAACCACAAAACAGAGGTGGTCTGTTAATTGAAGCACCTTCCCCAAAAGGTAGTCTATCAGCCATTAAAAAAGATTTTTAGGATCAACTTGAATAACTTTCAAGAACCAAGCTCTTGATGCCAATTGTTAGAATTGATGGCTTTAAACTAGAGGGGGGTGAATTGTTTAAAGAAGAATTTCGCAAACTTTTAGAACAAGAATGAATTTATCTCAGGAAACAATTGATAAGAAATTCAGTTTACCAAAAAACATAAATCAAAGCACAACACTGGAAAAACAATCGGTTGTTTTACCGAAACAATCGGTTGTTTTACTGAAACAATCGGTTGTTTATACCAGTTATCAAATAACAAAACTGAATTTAATGAGATAGGGATAGAGAGATTGCATACAGATGTTTATACTGGTTCACTCCAAACCCAGAGCTACATCCAGTCTTCTAAAAAACCCTGAGGAAATCCACTAAGCAATCACAACTTGATCACTTACACAAGAACCAAGAGAATGACCTTGAACACCCCAAGACACACACTCTTCTTGGCCAACACACAAACACCAAGATTGCTGATCTTGATCCCCTTAACAACACACAGCCAATCTCAGCCAATCAAAACATCTAAGTACAAACAATCGGTTGTTTCGACAAAACAATCTGTTGTTTTAACTTAGTTTGAAAACATTTGACTTTCACAAAGATTGAGATGCTTATGCTTTAGATTCGATCAAGGGGTGGATTACAATACTCAAACTACCCCAGAACTATACTAAACCAGCACAGCAACACCAAGCACAACAAAGGTTTCATCATCCTTCAAAGGGTTTGGATTCTTCAAAGCTTGAACACCACTTGGTTCAACATAATTCTCACTATCAATAGAAGAGTTAGAACTTACGCTGCTGGTGTCACTTTCTTGCTTGGTTATAAAGCACAATTTTTCTTCTTCTTCTTCACTTGCAGATGAGCTTGAGGAAGAGACATCATTGTCATCCCAAGCAATGTAGGCTCTCTTTGATTTACTCTTCTTATCAATCTTCTTTTGAGTTTTTTTGTCCTGACTTTTTTTATTAGGACACTTAGCTTTATATTCCATTGTTCAGCACACCCAAAACATGTATATTTGTTGAG
This sequence comes from Phaseolus vulgaris, assembly GCF_000499845.2. Lineage (NCBI taxonomy): Eukaryota > Viridiplantae > Streptophyta > Magnoliopsida > Fabales > Fabaceae > Phaseolus > Phaseolus vulgaris. The sequence continues at coordinate 26,838,447 of NC_023759.2, forward strand.
TTAACTCAGTATATTTCTTGTTGTCGTACCTGTTGGATGAGTTATTTTTGTTGTTTCTCCTCTTGAGGAACTTGCTGAATGTCTTAGACAACAAGCTGAATGTTTCCTCTTCACTTTCATCACTAGAGTCTTGACAATTTTTGTTCCCAACAACCTTCAATGCAATTGTCTTCACCCGTTCATCCTCATTTTCTTGAAGATTCAGCCTATCCATCTCCAATTCATGCTCCCTTATCTTTCCAAATAATGAGGCAATGGTTATGGAGGTGAAATCCTTTGATTCAGATATGGCAGTGACTTTGGGCTGCCATGACCTATCAAGACACTTGAGAACTTTGATGTTGAGTTCCTCTTTATCAAAAGTTTTCCTAAGACTCATAAAATGATTTACTATGTGAGTAAATCGTTTTTGCACTTCAACAATGGTTTCACCCTTCTTCATTCTAAACATCTCATACTCTTGTATGAGAGTATGCTTTCTTTCCCTTTTCACATCATTTTTTCCTTCATGAGTCACCTCAAGAGTGTCCCACATTTCCTTTGCAGACTCACATTGAGATACCCTGAAAAACTCATCAGAACTTAAAGCATATGTGATAATGTTCTTAGCTATGCAATCATATTTGAGATTTCTTACTTTCTTGCTCGGTCCATTGGGACCAAGGTTTTTCAGAAATAACTTTTTCATTTTCAACCATGGGAATAAAAGGTCCATTTTTAATTACATTCTAAATACCTTTGTTGATCCTACCGGTTGACCTAGTGCAAGAGTGTTGCCTCGTCACGATCTTCCTCACCAGCTTGACACCACGTGCCTTTCAAGTCCACACCACAGATAGCCTCGCTGAGAACCTGAAAACACAAGGTGGCGCCTCTGCGGCCGGTGGCGCTCCGACGCTCAAGTCAGTGACAAGAACACCCAAAAACTGAGAGAAAACTATACTCTGTAGAACCGTACTAAAGTGCACTCAACCCAAAACAATGAGCCGTAATGAAAACGTACCTCTGCAAATTCTGTTAAGTTTACCTTTATAGCTAGGTTTTTTCTCTCTCCAGACAGTTACACTTTGGACGCGTGGCTCGCATCCAACCCTGCACGTGTCACCATCTAGGCTGGGGTAGCAGGTAGTACCCAGCCCTACACGTGTCGTCATCTAGGCTGGGGTAACTTGAGTGTTATTTCTGTGTAGTAACCAGTCGCGCGGCTAAGTCTCCTATTCAAGGAGTAATCTAACATGTAATACACTCTAGAACACCACCTGATTAGGCGAGTATCGGATGCAACAATGTGCACCATCTCTGTGACATCGCTTGTCGCAAGTGGCACCTTCCTTATTGCTACGCCATGCATGTTCTAGCTGAGGAAACCTTGCCTCCAACGAATGTCCACTCTGGGTCCTGTCGCTGATGGGCAAGTTGTTCCCTTCAACCCAGACGACCTTCACGCCCCATGCCGGCGCAACAATCATCTTACTGAACTTATACGTTTGAACTTACTCTTCTGAGCCTCCAGCAGCTTTAACTAAGCTTACTGGAAGATTCGGTGATGTGCTCCTTGTGGCGATGTCAGACCACCTGATCTTCCATTATCTACTACGTCGATGACACACAACCCGGGCGACATCCGACCATGTTTACTATAGAATGCCAGTTCCACGAATCGGCAACTATTGATGGAGGAGGGCCAAGCACACCTATCCAAGGAAGCCAAGGCACAAGCCAAGGAGAGCGTCTAGACCAAGACCAAGACCAAGGTGAGCTTCTAGGACGTGAAGGTGAGCGTCTAGGACGTGAAGGAAGGAGGATATCCATGGAGCTAGACCGTCTAGGCCCCCTTACAAGATCCATGGCCAAACATGCTCACACACAAGTAAATGAAGCCACGGATGGAAGAGAGAAGGCTTTGTATATGTTTGCATAAAGGCCCATTAGGGGTACTTAGTAGATAGGATAGTGTAGAAAGCACTTTTGATGGAAACATTCTAGAAACTAGGGTTGTGTGGCCGGTCATTGCACATGGCACATGGCTTAGCATTTAGATTTAATTTTGGTTTTCTTTTCCTTAGAAGATAGCTTAACATTTACGTCCAAGATAGCTTATAAATAGGAAAGCTATCTCATTGTATTTTTCAAGTTTAATTGAGTAAGGTTATGCTGCCATTTTTGTGCACAAGCTTTACTTCTCCTAGAAATCTAGGCTCTAAACTTCAATCTTTTCACCTTCTCCCTTGAGCTGGCCGAACCACTCAAACACCATACTCATCATGCACCTACAAGACCAACACAACTCCTAGGAGGGTCTTGATCATCTCACCCATTGCTTCCGCACCTTATTTTTCTACTTTGATTCAAGAAGAACACATGAAAATGCCATCATTTGGTATCAGAGCTTTGGTTCTTCAAGATGAGTAGCTCCTTGTCTTTTAAATTTTAGTTCTTCTTTATTTCATATTGTCATTTACTTTCCTTACTTGTCTTGCTGTTTTTTACATTTTAATTTGTTCTTGGTGTGCTTATGGAAGATCCAACCAAAGCACAATTGTTCAATTGATCTTGAACAAATTCTGTGCAGCTTGTGATAGGATTCCTTACACCATTGAGTGGCTGTTTTTCTTTTAGGAATTTGAGTCCTTATTGCTTTCTTAATTTTGCTTCATTTTATGCTTTGAGTCTTTATTTTCTGAATCTATAAATGTTGTGTCAAGTCATGTGAATCCATATTTGTCAACAATTCTTAGTAGTCCTATTATTGGCTTGATTGTTTCTTGCTTTTGGGTCTTTTTGAATTGTTTGAATCTGCTGTTCTTTGATCCTTTGGTGCCTTTTTATTTTTAGTTTGAGTTCATAATTGTGTCTTAGTTCTTACACAATTTCCGTTCTTACAATTCCATCATGTTAAAGTTTGGTTATCTTGCTGTTTTTTCCAGTTTTCCAGGATTCCCCTGTTTACACCTTCTCTGTTTTGGCTGTTTTAACCCAGAAAAATATTTCCACCCATAGGAAAATTCTGATTTTCTGGAAAATGCAAGTTTAAAGTGTTATAGAAAAGAAAAAAAAAGAATGAGGTCAAAAGAAGCAACAGAAAAAAAATGATAAATCTTACAAAATCAGAGTGCAAATCTTGAGCGCTCCAGCTGGCCTAACCGAACACCAATTTTGCAAAATTTATTAAAAAACAATGGTGCATCCGTTTTGAGTGAATCCAAAGCCAGATTTTAGATAAGATCCTGAATATCTTGCATAACAAATTTCAGAGCCAAATTCCAAAAATACAGATCAGCATAAATCGGGGAACAAACACGTTTTCTGGCCCACAACATTTTCCAGTGGTGCTGTTTTTTTTATTTGGTCATCTAATCTAGTGCTTTTCTTTAGGAATTCTTTTTGTGTGCCAACTTTTATTGAGTACCTTTAATTGTTTGCTTTAATTCTTGAATCTCTTTCTAAGTTGTCATATTATAAATCCTTTTGGTGGTACTGTTTTCTTTCAATTAAATTTGTTTCTTGCTTTTGTTCCTTGACCTCTCTTTTTGGGTGCTGGAATTTATTTTCTCCCTTGGTGCTTATGTGCATGGAATTTGACTTGGTTTAAGGTTTAGCCCTTGTGAATAGGTGCTGGAAATTGGAGAATTAAAGCCAACATTCTAAGGAGGAGACAAAGTCAAAGCCGAAACAAACATTCTTGAAATAAACACTACAAACACTTGGAAGATCAACAATCAAAGACAACAAGGAAGTGCACTAATCAAAAGAGGATCAACAAAGGGAGTTCTCTTATTTCCTTTGCAACTTGGTTTATTGTTAATTACCTTGTTAATTACGTTTAGACGGTGAGTGTGTCTTCAAGGGCTCAAAGTGTCCAAGAAGCCTCACCTAGGGCCGAATAGTATAGCATTCTTGATTAGTAATTGTTACTTGTTTGTAATTGCTTTTCTTTTGCTTTCATAGCTACGTTTTGCATGTTTATTTTTGTTTAATTTGTGTGCTAAACCGACTAGCTTTGATTGCATAGTTAGCTTGCATTGTTTTCTTGCATTTATTTCTCAACTTATTTGTGTTCTAAGTGTTTCACTAAGAGGAAGTCTTGTGTGAAGATATTGGGGGATAGTTTTTGGCAAGGAAAAGGCTTGGTACTTAAGTAGTCCTTTGTGACTCACCTCCCTTACCTGGAAAACTACCTTCTTTAACTTTCCTAAACTTTCTCAAAGTAAAACACCTATATACACAAAGTTTTAGCCATGTCTTCTTCTTCTCACTCTCCAAAGTCTATAGAAAGTGAAGTAAAATCTTTGAAAACTCTTTTAAAAGAAGTATCCCAAGCGGTACAATTGATATCTTTTAGACAATTGGAGAATGAGAACAAAATCAATGAGTTGGCTAAAGCTCAAGAAGAGAAGTCACAAAAATCACAAAAATCAAAAAAAACTCATGCATCCCATTCTCAAAGTATTGAGTCTCTAGGGGAGGGAAGCCGTAGAATCAATGATTATTACCAACCACCCCCTAGAAGAACTAGGCAAAGGGAACAAGAGGTGCCAAGGGAAACAAGAGTAGACCTACCTCATTTTCATGGAAAAGAAAATGTAGAAGTATATCTAGATTGGGAGATGAAGGTAGAGCAACTCTTTGCTTGCCATAGGGTAAGTGAGGAACGAAAAGTACCCTTAGCCACCCTTAGTTTCCAAGGGAACGCCATGTATTGGTGGACCTCTCTCGAAAGAGATAGACGTCTTCATAGGGAACCTTCCATTACATATTGGAATGACCTTAGGGGAGCCCTAAGACGTCGACATATACCTTCCTACTACCATAGGGAGTTGATGGACAAGCTCCAAAGACTCCAACAAAAGAACATGAGTGTGGAAGAGTATAGGCAAAAAATGGAGCTCTACATGATGAGAGCCTCCATTAGAGAAGAGGAGGAAACCACCATAGCTAGGTTCCTTAGTGGCCTATCACTTGAGATAAGAGATAGAGTAGAGCTCTTACCTTATCAAGACTTGAATGATTTGGTTCAACTTTGCATTAAAGTTGAGCAACAAAACTTGCGCAAAACCTCAAGTCAAAAGGTGAGCCCCTATTCTAGCTTTTATCCCAAGAAAGAGTTTAGAAGGGAGGGTAGTACATCCAAGGAAAAACCAAAAGAGCCTACCAAGCCCTTCACCAAAGAAACCTCAACCCCACCCATCCGAGCTAGAGATGTTAAATGTTTTAAGTGCTATGGTAGAGGGCATGTGCAAGCACAATGTCCAAACCAAAGGACTTTGTTTCTTAAAGGTGTAGATGAGTACACTAGTGGCGAGGATGAGCCTAGTGAGAGAGAGGAAGGGGGAGAGGATGAGAGGGTAGCTCCACTAGAGGGAGAATTGCTTATGATTAGGAGAACCCTCAACAATCACCCTAGCACATCCATGGAAACACAAAGGGAGAACATCTTTCATACAAGATGCAATGTTTTAGAAAATATATGTTCCCTCATTGTGGATAGTGGATCTAGTTGTAATTGTTGTAGTGCTAGGATGGTTGAAAAGCTTAAGCTACAAGTAGTTCCTCACCCAAAACCTTACAAAATTCAATGGCTTAATGAAAATGGGGAACTACATGTAGACAAGCAAGTGGAAATCAAGTTTTCCATAGGGAACTACAAAGACAAAGTTTTATGTGATGTAGTGCCTATGGAAGCTTGCCATATCTTATTAGGGAGACCATGGCAATTTGATAAGAAAACCTTGCATGATGGTCTCACTAACGAGATTTCCTTCACCCATAAGTATAAGAAGTTTGTACTTAGTCCTTTACCACATTCTCAAGTGGTGAAAGACCAAATACAAATGAAACAAAAGAGGGATGAGGAAAACAAAAAAAAAAAGAGCTAGAAAAAGAGAAAATCCTTAGGGATAGAAAGGCGTGGGAGAAGAGTGTTCCTTCCCACAAGGTTGGTCAACAAGAAAAACCTCTTGAAAATGTTTTTGAAAACTTGCTTCTTGTTGAACAACCAAGCCTTATCTTTTGTAAAGGAGCACTTACATGCACTGCCACAAGTAGTGAACTCATGGTTTTACCTCCTCAAGTAGAAAACCTTTTGAGTGAATTTGAAGATCTATTCTCCCAAGAAGGACCCATTGGGCTTCCTCCTCTTAGGGGGATAGAACATCAAATTGACTTTATACCGGGGGCAAGCCTACCAAATAGGCCTGCTTATAGAACCAACCCCGAGGAAACAAAGGAGATAGAATCACAAGTTCAAGACTTGTTGGAGAAGGGTTGGGTTCAAAAGAGCCTAAGCCCTTGTGCTGTACCTGTCTTGTTGGTGCCCAAAAAGGATGGAAAATGGCGTATGTGTTGTGATTGTAGAGCAATCAACAACATCACCATCAAGTATAGGCATCCAATCCCGAGGCTTGATGATATGCTTGATGAATTGCATGGGTCAACTCTATTCTCCAAGATTGACCTTAAAAGTGGATATCACCAAATTCGAATCAAGGAGGGTGATGAGTGGAAAAGCGCTTTTAAGACCAAATTTGGATTATATGAGTGGTTGGTGATGCCCTTTGGGCTTACTAACGCTCCAAGCACATTCATGAGGCTTATGAATCATACCTTAAGGGATTGTATAAGTAAATATGTAGTAGTTTACTTTGATGATATCTTAGTATATAGTAAAACCCTAGAAGACCATTTAAGCCACCTTAGGGAAGTTCTTCTAGTCCTTGGGAAAAATAGTCTTTTTGCCAATAGGGATAAGTGTACCTTTTGTGTAGATAGTGTAGTCTTCTTAGGCTTTATAGTAAACAAAAAGGGGGTGCATGTAGATCCCGAGAAAATCAAAGCCATCCGCGAGTGGCCAACTCCACAAAATGTAAGTGAAGTAAGAAGTTTTCATGGGTTAGCTAGCTTCTATAGAAGGTTTGTGCCTAATTTTTCTAGCCTAGCTTCTCCTTTGAATGAACTTGTAAAAAAAGATGTTGCATTTTTTTGGAATGAAAAGCATGAGCAAGCCTTTCAAAGGCTAAAAGCTCAACTCACCAATGCACCCATCCTATCTCTCCCAAATTTTTCCAAAACTTTTGAGATAGAGTGTGATGCATCGGGGGTAGGCATAGGTGCGGTTTTGTTGCAAGGTGGACACCCCATTGCTTATTTTAGTGAAAAACTCCATGGTGCCACCCTCAACTACCCCACCTATGACAAAGAGCTCTATGCTCTTGTGCGAGCCCTAAAGACTTGGGAACACTACCTTGTGTCCAAAGAATTTGTTATCCATAGTGATCACGAGTCTTTAAAATATTTAAAGGGCCAACACAAGCTCAACAAGAGACATGCTAAATGGATGGAATTTCTTGAACAATTTCCTTATGTAATCAAATACAAGAAAGGGAGCACCAATATAGTGGCCGATGCTCTTTCAAGACGGCACACACTCTTTTCAAAACTAGGTGCCCAAATTCTTGGATTTGACCACATAAGAGAGCTTTACCAAGAAGATCAAGAACTCTCATCCATCTATGCTCAATGTCTACATAGAGCACAAGGAGGTTACTATGTGTCCGAGGGATATCTTTTTAAAGAAGGAAAACTTTGCATTCCCCAAGGAACACATAGAAAACTCCTTGTCAAAGAATCACATGAAGGGGGACTCATGGGCCATTTTGGAGTTGATAAGACTCTAGATCTTTTAAAAGCAAAATTTTGTTGGCCACACATGAGGAAAGATGTCCAACGACATTGTTCTAGATGTATCTCATGTTTAAAAGCAAAGTCTAGAACAATGCCGCATGGACTCTACACCCCTTTGCCGATTGCAAATGCTCCTTGGGAAGACATTAGCATGGATTTCATTTTAGGACTTCCTAGGACTGCAAGAGGCCATGACTCTATTTTTGTGGTAGTGGACCGTTTTAGCAAAATGTCCCACTTTATTCCATGCCACAAAGTAGATGATGCTCAAAATATTTCTAAACTCTTCTTTAGAGAAGTGGTGAGACTCCATGGTCTCCCTAGAAGTATAGTGTCCGATAGAGATCCCAAGTTTATAAGCCACTTTTGGAAAACTCTTTGGGGTAAACTTGGAACAAGACTACAATTTTCAACTTCTTGTCATCCTCAAACGGATGGGCAAACCGAAGTAGTCAATAGATCTCTTGGAACTATTCTTAGGGCTATCATGAAGGGCAGCCACAAATCTTGGGATGAGTACCTTCCCCACATTGAATTTGCTTACAATAGAGTGGTTCACAAGACTACTAATGCTTCTCCTTTTGAGGTAGTATATGGTTTTAATCCTCTCACGCCCATGGATTTGATACCCCTTCCTAACCCCCAAGATTTTGTGCATAAGGAAGGAGTACTCAAAGCTGATTTTGTCAAAAAAATGCATGAGAAGATTAAAATTCAAATACAACAACAAAATGAGAAGTACACAAAATACAACAACAAAGGGAAGAGAGAAATAATTTTTGAGGAAGGAGACTTAGTTTGGCTTCACCTTCGCAAAGATAGATTTCCAAATCAAAGGAAGTCCAAACTAAGTCCCCGAGGTGATGGACCTTTCCAAGTTCTCAAGCGAGTCAACAACAATGCATATAAGTTGGACCTACCTCTTGAATACGGAGTACATGACACTTTTAATGTAATTGATCTTTCTCCATTTGTAGGTACCAATGACGATGACGAGCTGGATTTGAGGACAAATCCTTTCCAAGGGGGAGGGGATGATGGAGGAGGGCCAAGCACACCTATCCAAGGAAGCCAAGGCACAAGCCAAGGAGAGCGTTTAGACCAAGACCAAGACCAAGGTGAGCGTCTAGGACGTGAAGGTGAGCGTCTAGGACGTGAAGGTGAGCGTCTAGGACGTGAAGGAGGGAGGATATCCATGGAGCTAGACCGTCTAGGCCCCCTTACAAGATCCATGGCCAAACATGCTCACACACAAGTAAATGAAGCCACGGATGGAAGAGAGAAGGCTTTGTATATGTTTGCATAAAGGCCCATTAGGGGTACTTAGTAGATAGGATAGTGTAGAAAGCACTTTTGATGGAAACATTCTAGAAACTAGGGTTGTGTGGCCGGTCATTGCACATGGCACATGGCTTAGCATTTAGATTTAATTTTGGTTTTCTTTTCCTTAGAAGATAGCTTAACATTTACGTCCAAGATAGCTTATAAATAGGAAAGCTATCTCATTGTATTTTTCAAGTTTAATTGAGTAAGGTTATGCTGCCATTTTTGTGCACAAGCTTAATTCTCCTAGAAATCTAGGCTCTAAACTTCAATCTTTTCACCTTCTCCCTTGAGCTGGCCGAACCACTCAAACACCATACTCATCATGCACCTACAAGACCAACACAACTCCTAGGAGGGTCTTGATCATCTCACCCATTGCTTCCGCACCTTATTTTTCTACTTTGATTCAAGAAGAACACATGAAAATGCCATCAACTATGCTCACTTCTGAACTATTCATCTTTCTCTTGTCCACGTGTTCTGTGAGCACGCCCCACATAGCCACGTGCTAGACACGTCATCACACCCGATGACCTGGTCGGTACACAATCCCCCCAATCTTGAGCTGCGACTTGTTCAGCGAAAAGACTAAAGGGTTGAATTTTCGGCGACCTACGTGGCCGTGCGCGTTGGCGCTCATACTGTTCAATGATTTGACATTTCACCAACCCCTTCGATCATTCGACACGTGGACTCATCAACGACCATTATTCGTTGCCGTTTGCGCTTCTCGCAATGTTCGAAACTCTTTGAAACACTTCGTGCCACTTCACTGTTTCATTATTTTCTTCCTCACTTCAAGCTCTCGAAACGCCACAATGTCTACGCCACAATGTTCAAAAAGGTCAAGCTCTGCTTCCCCTTCACTCGCTTTGAGAGGGAGCTTCTTACGGAGCTTGACATAGCCCCCGCCCAGCTTCATCCCAACAGCTGGGCGTTCGTCAGGGCGTACCAAATTATTTGTGCGCACTTGTTCGAGGGCTTCGGTGGATGTTTTCCTTTACCTGTTCGAGGCCAAGAACCCAGGTGATCACCTATGGGTCAGCCTCAATGGGGTTGCTGGGAGGTCCATCCTCTCCATCTTCTAGCAATCCTATAAAGACTGGAAAGGGAAATTCGTGCGCGTCTACTGTAGCGATCAAGACCCCACCCTCCTCGACGGATTCCCCTTGTAGTGGGTGAACAAGGGGAAGAAAGAGGCTAGCTTAAGGAGGGCTAGGGGGCCAGAGAAGATGGGGGAGCTCGACAAAGACTTATGCAATTTCTGGAAAGGAGTTGCCTCCTCCAACGTGACTTTGGCCACCTCCTCCATCATCGCGTATGAGTTCCACGAAGGCCAACTTGACGTTCATATAGGTTCGTCTTTAAGTCCTACCTCCGAGTCCTCTTAGCTTGAATTCGCATTCCGCTTCCTTTTACATCAATGTCGCCGCTCTGATTCGCGCATAGCCTTAACTAGCTCTTCCATGCATTGACTTATACTACTTATTTCCTTGTGCACTATCAACTGCTCGAACTGGACTGATTTTTGACTGTTGGCTTCTTTGTGCAGATATGATGCTGGGGAAAGGAAGGATGGCTGAGCTACGCTCGATAGCCAAACTCCACAATTTAGCGGCGGGCTCTCAAACCGTCCCAAACTCTGTTGCAGAGATCGCCGCTGCTCAAGGCAATCCTCCACCAATATGCCCGTCCAACGCCGCTGCTCTTCCCGCCCCTGAGCGGAAGAAATTACTACCCAATAGGGCTAAGAGGAAGGCCCCCACGGTTGTATCAGACGATGAAGCTGATGAGAGCACCGAGGACGGGCTGATCTGCAAAAGAAATAGGGGAGTTGCAACTGAACCACCAGCAGCTGAGGTCGCCCTTCCTGACTACGTCGAGAACCCCCCAGCGCCTCCATGCCCTTCGAGTCCATTGGGGACGTTCTTGCTTCAAACGCCTCGGCTGCTGAAGCTGCACCTGAACAACTTGCTGATACGCAAGCTTCCTCTCAAGCTGCAACAAAACTCCCCACCTCACCACCATGCCTCGAGGCTCCTCTCGCCATCCAACCTTGCGAGGGTGGTGGTGAGCACCACCCTTCAGCTCCTCCAACAACTCCAAGCCTTCCAGCTCCTCTCCAGGAAGCATTAAAGTCTTTCACCGTGCGCCTAAACGCCATGGTCGACGAGTGTCTTCCCCAAATCATCGGTGAAGGGCTAAAAGACTCCTTGGACAAGTTCGAGCTTGATAACCGCGTCCATCAGGAGGTGGCGAGCACAGCGAGAGCCGAAGCTTAGAAAGTCAAGTGTGACATGATGATGCAAGGCTTAGAATTCTCACGGGTTGAAAACACTCTCAACAAAGAGCTCCAAATCTTACACAAAGACAAAGCTGAACTGCGCTGGAAACTGCACGATAAGCTTCAGGACGCCATCGAGATGGAGAGCAAGCTCGTCCCTATCAGGGAGAAAATTGCAACGCTGGAGGAGGCCCTAAAGACCGACGCCGAGAAGATGGCCAAGCTGGAGAAAAGGTCGACTGAGAGGGAGACCCTCATGGGGAAAGTCGAACAAGATCGGGACAAGGCCTCCAAAGAACTGAGCGAAACTGCTGCCGAGCTTGCCCGAGTTCGCGAAGAAAACAGCGGGTTCAAGAAGAAGGTCGACGAGCTTGAGCTTGAAATTACCCAGGTTCGTGAAGAGAACAGTGGGTTCAAGACGAAGATCGACGAGCTTCAGCTTGAAGCTGCCCAAGTTCTCACCTCCGGCTTTGGAGCGGCTTTGGAGCAGTTCGCTTGCAAATTTCCCGACCTTGACCTCTCCGAGTTTTTGGTGTATAATGAAGTGGTGGATGGCAAGATCATGCCTCCGACTTAACTACTGCTCCCATCTGCCACTTCAACTTTACCGCCTTTGTAACTCTTGTATTTAATTTTGACTTGTATGTAATAACTTTTATTATGCTCAAACTGTTTGATACATGTGTATATATATATGGTCTTCTAATTTATCTGTTGTGCAATCACCTGGTATGACTGGCTGGTTTTTACTCAATCCAATGCACTTCGCACAAATAGGTACTTAATTCTCTGGAAATCACCTTAACTTAAACAAACGGTTAGTTTGTAGCAATAACGTTTAACGCGAAATCACTTACTTGGCAGTAAGGGCGTAGGTCGATCTTAGTATCTGAAATCTCACTCGCCCGATCTGCCAAAGGACAAGCGTATTTCTACGTTATCGCCTAGAACTTCGCTGATCTGGCTCTCGCCGTGTGATCCTCTTTCTATTTCAATCTCAAGCCATGGGCTTTTGGCGACGCCATTTTCCTTTTAACTGAAAATGTCCCCTGCAGGGCCACCTCATAACTTCTTCTGTGCTCATCTGGAAGGAGAGTTGCCTTTCGGATCTCTCTCTACCTTCCCGGAGTCTTTAACTTGAGATAGCTTAAATCATTGTCTCCTCATCTGGGGGTAGAGCCGCCTTTCGGATCCTTCTCTACCTCCCTGAGTTTTAGAACAATGATTTAGGTGGTGAGGTGTCCTCCGCGAACCTCCCCCAACCACCCTTTAACCTCTTTTTTAACTGGTCTTACTAGGTCGATATTGATGTTTCACTCAAGGGGAAAGGCGTTTTCACCGACCTTCCTTTCCCATACTTGAGATCATTAACACCCTTGACTTTTCAGCTTCATTTTGCCTGAACTCACTCGAGGGTGAGAAGGACTTTTCCTGATGCCTCAACTTGCCCAGGGGTTACATCTCCTCCTCCCCTGGATGCACTGAGGACTTTCAACTTGCCTCAATTTGCTTACGCAAAGAGGTCTTATGATCTGCTTCTTGCCTGTACTCGCTCAGGGCGAGGAGGACTTTAATCTTTTCTCGCTGATACTCGCTCTAGGCGAGGAGGTCTTTTTGATCTCTTTCTTGCCTGCACTCGCTCAAGGCGAGGAGGTCTTTTCAATCTCCTTCTCGCCTACGCTCGCTCGAGGCGAGGAGGTCTTTTCAATCTCTTTCTCGCCAGATGGCGGTCATAAAGTTTTATACTTGTGCCTCCGATCGCCGGGTGGCGGTGAGGACTTAAAAAACTTTATTCCTGTGCCTCCGATCGCCATGTGGCGATGAGGACTTAAAACTTTAACTTGCACCTCCAATCGCCAGGTGGCGATGAGGGTTTAAAACTTCATACTTTGAAAACTTTGTACTGGATGCATGCGATTTGGATTCACCATTGTTTAAAACTACCCAAGGGCGATAAATTCTCTTTCCAAAAACTTAGGAAACGATGAGCGTGCAAACTTAATAACTGGGAAACTTCGATAAACTTCAAAACCTTCTTTATTGGGTGGCCTCGTTAAAAACCTTCCTTAGGGAAAAAAGAGTGCCCCCTTGAAAAAATTGTTTAAACTGATACATCTTAAACTGTTCGACTTAATTGCTACTTACAATGCCTTAACTGTAGTAAAACTTGAGATGGGTGGCGTTCCAAGTGCGAGGAATCGCCCCTCCTTCCAGCGTCTCCAAGCGGTAGGCACCGTTCCCGAGTGCTTCAGTTATTATAAACGGTCCTGTCCACTTGGGTGACAATTTGTTCTCCATCTCGTACTGGTGGGCCTTCCTCATCACCAGGTCACCATCTCTGAAATGCCTCGGCCTTATTTTGGAGTTGTACTTACACTCAACTCTTCTCTTTACTGCCTCGGCCTTCACCCGTGCTTCCTCCCTTAACTCATCCAGCAAATCCAAGTTCATTTTCCTTTCTTCATTCGAGTCTTCCGCCACGAAGTTTTGGAATCTCGGCGAGCTTTCCTGGGTTTTAACTGGAATCATCGCATCACACCCATACACCAGACTAAACGGGGTTTCGTGGGTTCCCGATTGCTCGGTGGTATGGTACGCCCATACTATACGGGGGACCTCTTCAGCCCAAGACCCTTTGGCCTTCTCTAACCTCCTCTTCAACCCTCTCAACAAAACCCGGTTGGCTGACTCCACTTGCCTGTTCGTTTGTGGGTGCTCCACAGAAGCAAACACCTGTAGAATCCCAACATCCCCACACAGTTTTTTCAGCAGGTGGCTTGCAAACTGAGTGCCATTATCTGATACCAGACGCTTGGGCACGCCAAATCGGCATACAATATTCTTCCACTCAAAACTCTGAATCTTTGTGCGGTGATCTGGGCTACTGGTTCCGCTTCAATCCACTTCGTGAAGTACTCGATCGCCACAACCAAATACTTCATATGCCTGATCGCCAAAGGGAAAGGTCCCAGAATATCGATTCCCCACGTATGGAACGGCCAGGGGCTGTAAATCAACTTTAGCTCCTCTAGGGGCGCCTTGTGCCAATCGGCGTGCTGCTGGCATTGCTTACAACGTTGGGCATATCTCTTGCAATCTTCCCTCATCGTGGGCCAGTAATAACCTGCACGGAGGGTTCTTGTTGCCAAAGCTCGACCCCCGATGTTACTCCCGCAGATCCCCTCGTGAAGCTTAGCCATGATTCTCACGCACTTCTCCCCGTGTACACATACCAGAAGAGGGTGCATAAAACCAAACCTGTACAACTCGCCATCGATGAGGGTGAACCTGCTGGAGTTCTTCTTTATCTTTTTGGCCTCTGTCGAGTCCATTGGGAGCACGCCATCCGCCATATAGCGCTGGTAGGGCGTTATCCATGTATCTGGCTCATGGATAGCGCAAACTTGAGTCATCTTCGTCGCTTCTGCTGGATGTGCCCTAACACTCGGCATCCCCAGAGTCTCCTGAGTCAAGGATCTATGACTCCTCGCCGTTCCCTCCATTGACTTGCACACATGAAGAACCTGGTGATCTGCCACGAATGCTCGAGGTGTCTTCAAAGTTTCTTGAATAACGGTCCTCTGTCTGCCCCCCTTGCCCGAACTGGCGAGCTTGGCTAGCAAGTCAGCTCGGGCATTCTGCTCTCTTGGCACGTGCACCACTTCAAACAAAACAAAGGACCTCCTTAACTCTTGCATGTACTCCAGGTAAGTTGCCAGATCTTAGTGGCCCAAGCAGCAGGTACGAATCTTTAGGGCACGCCTTGTTCAAGTCTGTGAAATCGACGCACATCCTCCACTTCCCATTCGCCTTCTTCACCAAAACGGCGTTGGCCAGCCACTCAGGGTATTGTATCTCCTTGATGTGTCTGACACTTAGCAATTTCTGCGTTTCTTCTTTCACGACGAGGCACCTCTCTTCGTTGAACTTCCTCCTTCTCTGCCGTACAGGGCGAACCTTGGCGTCCATGGTAAGGTGGTGGCACAAAACATCCGGGTCGATGCCTGGCATGTCCGAGGCGGTCCACGCGAATGCATCTAAGTGGCGTAAGATCACAGCTGCCACTTCATCTTGTTCTTCTAGGCTCAACAAACGTCCCAACTTGAACATCTTACCTCCTATCTGCCTTTCCACCACATTGTCTACTGGTTGGGATCGCCTATCCCGCACGCTCTCTGCACGAGACTCATTTCTGCGATCTTCGTCTATAGGCGTCACCCCATCGGGTGCTTCGGGCGTCGCCTCCTCTGGCGCTTCTTCCATGGGCGTCGCCTCCGCATGTGAGGCCTCAACAGGCGTCGACTCCGCGGGCGTCGCCTTTTCCAAGGGCTCTACCTCCATTGGCGTATCCGAAACGGGGGTCCGCTCAAGTACCATGAACATGCCTCTCTTCGTCTTCAAGTTATTTTCATAACATTTCCGGGCCTCCTCTTGATCAGATTTTATCACAATTACCTTACCACTAAGATCTGGCAGCTTCATCTTTATGTGGCGCGTGGAGGCCACTACTCTTAGCCTATTCAGCGTTGGTCTTCCCAACAAGATGTTGTAGGCTGAATCGGCATTCACAACTAGATACCGGATGCTTTCGGTACGCGACGCCGTTCCATCAGTAAACGTCATCCTCAGCTCTAGGTAGCCACGCACCTCAACTTGGTCCCATGTGAACCCATACAAGCATCCAGTGTAGGGCCTCAGCAAGTCAGGGGACAACTGCAACTTGTTGAACGTCAACCAGAACATGACATCTGCAAAACTCCCCTGGTCGATGAGAACCCTATGCACCTTCCTCCTAGCTATGACAATCGAAATGACCACGGGGTCGTTGTCATGTGGGACAACATCTCGTAGGTCAGCCCTTGTAAACACGAGGTCTGACTCCCACTGCTCATCCGAACCCCCGTCAACAACTGAATTACTGACCTTACATACCTCTTACGCTGAGAGGCAGTGGGCCCTCCTCCAGAAAAGCCACCAGAAAGGGTGTGCACTTCTCCTCCTCTAGTACTGTCAGGGTTGTGGTAGTAGCAGACCCAACAAGATAATCCTTCAGGAAACCATTCTTCACAAGCTCATCCAACTGTTAGCCCAGCGCCAAGCAGTTGTTGATATGATGCCCGAACGCCTCGTGGAACTCGCACCACGACTCTTTGTGAGGTCCCAACACCTTAGTAGACTTCACCGGTGACCTCAGCCTATCAGCTATGTTGGGCACAACAGTGAGGTCTTTTAGCTCCACCACAAAATTGTGCCTCAGCGGTCTATTTCCTTCCCTCGCTGACCTGTTTCCCTCTGCTCGACCCCTGGGCTGGGGGCTCCTTGCCTCGTAGGGGCATCTCCTCTCCTGGTTCTTCCTTCCCGTCGTGGCCTCGTTGACCCTGGCGGGTTGCACACGCGTCTGCATTCTTGGGTGCGTGGGTGCAATACTTGTGCGTTTCTCGTACACTTCACCCTCAGAGGCGATGTGTTCCACCGTGCGACGCCTTATCTCAGTGAAAGTTTTAGGGCGGTTGCGGATGATTGACTCGCAGAAAGGCCCAGGGCACACCCCCTTTCTGAATGCGTACACAATCATGGGCTCTTCTGTGGTGCCAACCTTCACCACTTGTGCCCCAAAGTAGTTTATGTATTCCTTCAAGGTCTCACCTTGATACTGCTTCACGTCGAACAGGTCATATGAAACCGGTGGTGGAGCCCTGTTGGCTAGATACTATTCTGTGAATAACTGCGAAAGCTGTGCAAAAGACGTGATATGACCCTTTGGGAGGCTACTGAACCAGTTCATGGCCATCCAGTCAAGGTGCTCATGAAGAGTTTGCACCTTACGGCGTCGGAGCCGCCTACCAGCATCATCTGTGTGTGGAACGTAGTGAGATGCGCCTCAGGGTCCTCCATCCCTGTGAACGTCACCTTGGGCCTAGTAAATGTGTTGGGGATCACCGTCTCCAGGATCGGCTGCGAGAACGACGTAGAGAACTCCCTTGGTGGAGTGAAAGGCTCAGGCTCATTCATGCGACACAGCTCATCATTTCTCGCCTGAGACGCCGCGAGATCCGCCTGCATGCGCTCTTGCTCAACCTTCGACGCTGTCATTGCCTCCTGCAATCCCTGCATCATGCCCATGACCTGTTGCATGGTCATCTCTTCACTCTCAGCGCGCGTCGTACCTTGCCTCGTGGATCTCATCATCTGCGGTTTCTGGAACTTCTTCTAGCTATCGTGCAACTCCAAGGGGTAAAGGAACTCGAACTCGAACGAACACGATCACACAGCGACTCAACCAAAAGCAATTGGTGAAAACTGCACCAATTTCTCAATGAACAATGGCTCTTGGTAAAATCTTGAGGGAACTGGGTTGGAAACTGCAACTGGAACTGAATTCTTGCGGTGGGACTGAAGTTTTAGATCGGCCCCATGGTGGGCGGCAAATGTTCCCGTCGGTTGACCGGGTGCGTCTTCGTGCGTGGCTTATCCTCGCGTGCATAGGGTACCTTAGTTCTGCATCGTCTGTGGGTACCTGAAAAAGAAGTGAACAAAGGGGCGCCCTCGTGGTCGTTTGCACTTCGACGATCAAGTCAGCTAGCGAGAAACATCAAAGGGACAAACCTCGGTATCGGAGCACCGTGAATGAATGCTCTGAAGGTGGTCAAATAACTGAGTGACTGGTTTTTCCCCTAATTGCCTGTGCGTACAGTGGGTGCCCGAGCAAAACAACTAGGGTGTGTGTAAACTGAATTTCGGATCCCTGTCTCAAACGTATAAACCCCCTTTTAAACGTCTAAAGCATTTAAAGCGTCTTAAAGCACATTTAAAGCGTATAAAAACGTACAACGCGTTTAAAATGTTAAAAGCATTTAAAGCATTTAAAGTGCTTTAAAGCGTTCGAAACGTAAACTAAATTAATGCGTACCTTAGCGAACTTTCAGGAAAACATTGATGTTTCAGTGCTTACTGCCGTGTGTTCTTCTGACTTGATCGCTATTCTCCGTGGAGGGCCTTACAGCGTCGTAACCCAACTTAGGGATAATCCATCGTGTAAGTCATCCTTTCTCGAAGTCCATCTGGCGCAAGGGGGTGACTTTCTGGGTGCCAACTCATGCGTCCCAACTTCTAGTCACTCGCCCTGGGAGTGTATCTACCGTTCTCTCGTACCATGCACGTGGTCCTCCCCTGGGCATGGCCCTCTCATGGGTCGTATCCGTCCCACGGGTCTCCCAGCGGTGGCGTGGGTACTTCACTAGTCAGGTTACCCCTTACTGGTACTAGAACTATGGCTTTGAAGCCACCTTTCTCTTCTCTTCATTACTGTTCTGAGCTACTGAGACCTCTCTTGGTGTCGCCCCCTCCACGGTCTTTCCTACCCATGGGTATCAGGGGGTGACATCGTCGATGTCTTATCCTGGCAACGCCTTAACCTGGCGACGCCTTAACCTGGCGACGCCTTAACCTGGCGATGTCCACACTGGCGACGCCTCACCTTGGCGACGCCTATGCCTGGCGACGCCTACGCCTGGCGACGTCTACACCTTGCGACGCCTTAAGCGGTCAACCTGTTGACTTTCCTCCCTGGGCTCCCTAGATGGGTCCCACCACATGTTTGACTTTGACTTTGACTTTGACTTTGGTCAACGCCCGTGGACGAGACGGTACATATACCAAGAGTTACATTCAGTTCCCAGAAACCTCTGGGTATCCACTGAGTAATAAAAAATCAGATTACAAACACATAACCACCAAAGAAGTGATTTTGATCCCCTCAAGAACACACACTTCCTTTGGCACCCCACAAACACACCACAGATTAGAACACCCTCTAACTCTGTGAACACTAGTACTTACAAAATTACAAATCAAGAAGAAATAGAATTGATCACACCTGGTACAAATCAAATCAAATTACATAGCAAGTCCTACTTCACTCTTAGAGGAATATCCAAAGCGTTAAGCAATCTTGGAGAAAACTTGATTTCAAAAACTGATCTTGTAACCTTAATGTTAGGAGCGTGTAACAGAACATTTATACTCCATTTAGCAGTTGAAAATATTTATTATAAAAGCCAAATCAGTTTCAAATCATTTAAAGCAGATTTAACAAACTTAGTAGAATTATGTTAAGACAGTTAAAAAAACAGTCGATTGTTTTGTCGGAATAACCGATTGAATTGGTTTGACAGCAAACTCAACCAAATTCAAATATGCTAAAACCATTTTCAAAAACCTTAAGTATGAAACAACCGATTGAAACGATAAAACAACTGGTTGTTTTTTTGCTTCTTCATAAAACACTCTTTTCAAAAAGATTTGAATTAAACTAGTTTTGGATTCAAACTAAGAGTGAAATAACAAATTCAAACTACTCCAGACCACACCCTACTAAGATACAATCAACCTTCAAGCAATCCATGGAGATTTAGAGTCATCAAAGCTCTTCTTCAAAAGTCATATATCAAATAATCTATTTTTAACAAATTTATTAAAAATACTTCATATATACTTTTTAGTATATTTAAACTTTTATTTAGGATTATTTTTTTTTAAAAGAAAAAGATTAATTTTAATTCTTCAACTTTATATATAACTTTTTAAAATAAAACAAAATTAAATTTTTTGATATTATATATTATAAAATAAAAAAATTTCACCAATTCAGTTAATGTAATTTTAAATAATTTTTACATTAATATATAATATCTTTTATTTTAAAAATATTAATTATTATTTTAGTGGAAGAAAATATTTAATATAAAATTATTAATTCAGTTTGCGATTTTTATTAAAAAAAAGTTGAGATAAATTAGTGAATTTAATTAAAATTGTATATATGGTTGACGACTTTATTCCAAAAGTCAGTTTAAAAACTCGTATTTCTTGTTTGCAACTTGCTCATTTTTATACTTTCTTTTGTTTTTTGTCTATTTTTAGAATTTGATTACCAAATTACACCATTTTTCCTATTTTGTTACTGTTATATAATTTCATCCTTTAAGATGTTTAAAAACCTTCTAATTAATTTAACGTTATCTGTACCTGAGTGGAGAGATGGGGCCCAGGCACGGTCGGTTGATGTAGTGTAGTTGCTGACGTGTCGGTCTTCTTCTCTTTCGGTCAGTCGCTCCTTCTTGGTGTCTCCTTCGGTCGGGCGGGGGAGGGTACCTGCGAAGGCACTCCGACGCTCAAGTAAGTGTGGTTTAGTAAGTGAATGAAAAAATACCTTTCTCTGGCTTGAGCACAGTATTTATAGGATTGCCTAATGGGCTTTCTATCCCTTGGGCTCAGGGTGGTTGTGGATAGGTCTTGCCAGTCGTGCTCCGGAATGCCCGGGGAACATATCTTCTCTAAGCGCGTTCTCCTTATTTTTCGGGGGTGTATCTTAACTACTTTGGCTTGTTACATAAATGCCCTTGTGTTTATTATACATTCGGTCGGTCCGCCACGTCCGTCCGGTGTCTACCGGTACACTTGCCCCCCAGGCTCGAGGTGAATAAAAGCCGAAGAGTCGTAATGATTGATGTGCATTTTGAGGTGTCAGGCATTAAATGTAACGGAATGACGGGACGTTCGCTTTTGGTCGGATGGGACAGAGATCGATCCGACGGTGGAGATCAAGTGACGGTTCGACTTCCGACTGGCTGAGGCCGTAGGATGAATGTGCATCTGACGGCTGAGGGAAGGGGAGGAATGTTATAAATAGCATTCGCATTTGGGTAAATTGTGTGTTTGTGTGAATTCGACATCCGAGTCGCTCCGAGTGCCGAGTCCATATTGTGAACGTGTGTTGCCGAACGAGCTAAAGTTGCCGACCGACGGTGTGTTTCTGCGCGTTGAGGTTAGTTATGTCGTCTCAACATTCTTCAAATAGGATAGTGAATATAGAGTCATCTAGGAGTGAGGACTCTTCGTCCGGGAGTGGTGAGAGTACAAGTGGGTCGGGAGGTCCAACATACGACTGGGTGGATATTAGCGTTAGGAACTTTCCTACGATTTTTAGAAAACCGGACGACCTAGATAAGGTGATAGCGAGGGCGCCGGTTGTGCGGTTTGGTTTACCCTCGGATATTTTAATAGCCGAAATATGTGGGTATTCCGACCGGGTTTGCCATGGGAGGGAGAATGCACCTGTAGATTTCTTCTATGTGTATACAACTTTATTTACTGATTTGAGAGTGACTTTGTCGTTCGATGATTTTACCATGGACGTGCTACGAATCCTTAACTTAGCTCTGACGCAACTTCACCCAAATTCATGGGCGTGTTTACAAGCCTTCCGAATGGTGTGTCAACTTTTGGAGTTGACACCCATGGCGGAAGTGTTTTTGTTTTATTATAGTACGTATCCGGTCAGTCTGGTATGTTGGATTTCCTTGGTGAGCCGCCCGGGGAGTGTGCGATTCGCGACGTTTACCACCTCTTACAAGAATTTCAAAGAGAGGTATTTTAAGATATTCGTGGAACCGGACGGCCGGGAGTATTTTTATACTGCTGAGGGTGGAACGAGGTTCCCATTTCATTGGATGCAGAATCCCGTTGCCCTTAATTCTAATTTCCGTTCGGCCGTGTCGGTGCTGGGTAAGGCTGTGATGGCGATATTCGACCAGCTCCTGCATAAATTGCCAACAAGGGAAATAATTGCCTTATATGTGTCGTCCGATCCCTGGGCGGATTTTATTGGTATGTGATTGCAAATTTTTTGTGATTGAATAACTTCATTAATAGTGTTTAATTCTTGTGTGTTTTGCAGAAATCATGACACGGACGGACGCATCCTTGAATGAGTACATGAATAATTTGCGCCAACAGAGGAACCGACAGGGGGGTTCGCTTGAGACAAGTGGGGTGTTGGCCGCCCGACCGACTACCGTGGTGCCTGCTGCGGGGACCACAGCTGCGGCCGCAGCAAAGAAAAGGGGGCGACCCCCTAAGGGGAATCAAGAAGGCCGACCGGGGCCATCCCGAACGGTTGGTGAGCCTTCTTTATTGACAGCCGGTTTGGATATTGCTTCACACCTTCGGACAGAGTTGACGGCCGAGGAGAATGAAGTGCTCTCCACCATCCCTACAACAAAGTTGATGGTGGAGACTTTAGAACTGCAAAGCCGGGCGCTCGTGGCGAGCTGAACGGTGATCGAGTAACTCAAGAGAGTTACGACCGTCACCGTTCCTCGCTTGAAGAAGGAAGTGACTGAAGCAAACCAAGCTTCGAAGGCGTCGGCCGGGATGGTCGAGAAGCTGAAAGGCCAACTGGAGGAGGAGCGGGCGGCCGTAAAGGCGTGTGAAGAGCAAAAAAGGGGTCTTGAGGTGCAATTGAAGGATGGGGCCGACCGGGAGGAGGCCCTCAAAGTTGAAGTGACAAAATGCCAAGACTTTATGCTTCGCATAAGTGAGGAGTATTTCCGGTTGGGCATCCAACAAGCGGCCTGTCTGCATGGGGCACCACTGGAGGATGACCGGTATGATATCGAAAAAATAGTGGTGGATGGAAATTTGGTCCCGGCAAACCCGGACTACAACTCTAATGAAGAGGCCGAGGCGGAGACTCCTGGTCCACAACCGGACGCCTCATTCGAGGAATTAATGAACAATGTTCCTTAAAAAATTGCTGGTCCCGGCATGTGGGCAAGATACACTTGTATTTTGAGTATTTATAGTTTAGGTAGTGCGTAGGCCGAACAAGTATTTATAATTGCTAAACATGGTTTGGTTTATATAAGTAGATTGATGCTAATGTGGATGCCGAACAAAGCATAAACGGTGCTTGATCCTGCCTGTTGACCAGAACGCTGGAAACTGCCTCGTCAAAGGATCGACGTGTGCACCGCTTCAAACCTTCGTTCCTCTACGAGATCCACCTCAAGAACCTGCAAAAGAAACAGAGCGGCGCCGCTGCGGCCGATCGCACTCCGACGCCCAAGTCAGTGACCAAATCACCAAATACTAAGAGAACAAGAACCGTGCAAATCCTCTCTCACAGTAAGCTCTATAACTCGCAAGCGTAAAGAATGTATTCTGAACGTGCGTACCTCACAAAGTTCGTTAAGAACTCTTATATACCTGGTTACTTTCTCTCTCCTGGCAGTTACAGACTTGGACACGTGGCTCGCATCTAGTCGTACACGTGCCTTCATCTGGAGCCTCCTTGACTTGGGCGCTGCTTCTACTCTCTCTTTGGCTAAGTTATTTATGCATGGTGCTGCCCAGTACATAGCTAACTTGGGAGTGCGATCTCTACTGGAACTGGCGAGTTAGGGTGCCTTCATACACCTTCCCTGTGGTCTCGCCGGCCGCCTTCATAATCTGCACCACCTTCATCTCTGGCGATGTGCTTGCTCTGGCGATCTCCAACCACTAGGTCGCCTGAGTCTACATCTGGCGACTTCATCTTTAACCCGGTGATCGCCGATTCTGGTATGCTGGAGATCGGAACACGCCAACTTAATAACTGGCGACTTCACGAGCCCCCCGACTTCCTTCCCTTCTGCCAACCTGGCGCCTTGCCAACACGCCTATACTGTAGCTTGATGCCACGTCATCACTTCCGACTACCAGGACGGTACACAAGCCCCCCAGTCTTAAGCGAAGACTTGTCCAGCGAAAAGACTAGAGGAGTCACGTCAACACCGGTCTACGTGGCACTGACGCAGAATTCCAAGCGGTTGTACCTTCTGCTCCTCTGACGCTCCACCAAACCCCTCACCCATCGTTCGACACGTGGCTTCATCAACGGTTACCTCCAGCTACCGTTTGCGGTTCCCAAACCCATTTCGAAAAAACTCTTAAACCCATTTCGCTCCACACTGTTCCATCACCTTCCCTCGTATTCACAAACGCTCTAACCTTCTTCTGCAAAAAACTCTCAGCGCTCTCCAACATTCTGAATCACCATCATCCTTCATCGTCTTCCTGATCATCAAAAGGTACCTACTTTCCTTCTTCTGCCGGTTTTCCTTGCATTTTAACCGATTTGCATCATCCTGTAACTGCCTGGTGCATACGCTGTGGGTTGCTTTTTCCATTTCTCCTTCTACGTAACTTAGGGCTTCGTTAATCATCGCAACGAACCTACGTTCGTTCGTTTTTCACCTTCCTTCCATGATCGAGTCAGCCTTTGTAACCCCTGATCATTTTTCCTTTTCTTCTTCCTTTGCAGCTGCAACAATGACTCGCACAAAGATCACCCCGAATCCTCCTCCTTCTTCAAGAAACCCCCCTTCTCAAGCACACGACCCACCACGAGTTCGTGGCGCTTCATCTTCCCAGGCTGAGAGGCCTGCGTCTTCCCGCCCTAACCTGGCCTAGGCGGCTCCACCTATCGCCGGAGGAGCCCCCGTTCCCTTGCCAGACTTCAAAACCCTGTATCCCTGGGCCAACTCGACCCTTCTGAGGGAGACATCTTCTGTGAACACTGCTGGAGCAGTTTTGCGGCTGACTAAGGGGATGAGCTTCATCAATCATTTCATAAGAAGCACGATGAAAAGATGATAGTGCTACCTTGCCCCCCGATCTGCCCGTTTGTGCTGATGACAAGGTGAGTGCTGACGGGCCCTTCTGCTTCGTCTACACAACACTATTCAAGAAGGTGAAGCTCAAGTTCCCTTTCACCCGTTTCGAAAGGGAGCTCCTTACCGAGCTCAACATCGCCGCCGCCCAGCTCCATCCCAACAGCTGGGCGTTCGTGCGAGCGTTCCAAGTGATGTGCGACCATCTGGGGTTGCCCGCATCTGTGGACGTATTTCTATTCCTCTTTGAAGCCAAGCACCCAGGAGACCGCCTGTGGGTTAGCTTGAATGCGATTGCTGGGAGGTCAATCTTCTCCATCTTCCAGCAATCCTATAAGGACTGGAAAGGGAAGTTCGTCCAAGTGCGCCCTAATGACAAAGACGACTCCCTACTCGACGGCTTCCCCTTGTACTGGGTGGACAAGGGGAAAAAAGAGTCCAAGAGCTGCTTCAGGAGACCCAGAAGTCCTGACAGCATGGGAGCGTTGGACCGAGATCTCTGCCTTTTCTGGAAAAGGGTCGCGGATGCCAACATCACCTTCCTTACCACCACCCTGATCTGCTTCGAATTCTACGAGGACCAACTCGAAATTCGAATAGGTTAGAACATTTAAACTGTTGTTTTAATACTGCTTCTATTTGACTGTTTATGGGCGTCTTGTGCGTTATGCGCAAGACTTTGGTTTTATTTTTCCTGCACTGATCATCTGCTTTGCTGCATACTGCCTTATGCACTTATTTTCTTTCTGAGTTAACCCATGCATTTTCGTTCTATGCAGATAACATGTTGGGCAAGGGTATGCTCGCTGAGTTGAGGGCGCTCGCCCGAACCCACGGGCTGGCGATGGGCTCTCAAACAGTGCCAAATTCTATGGTGGAGATCGCCGCCACTCAGGGCCGATCGCCACCTAAGGGCCCAGCACCCTCCGACGTCCAACCCGCCGCCTAGCGGAAGAAACTTGTCCTCAAGAGGGCTAAGAGGAAAGCTCCCCAGATAGTCCAAGAGGATGAGGAAGAAGATGACGAGGTCACCGAGGATGGCCTCGTTACAAAGAGGAAGAGGGTGGCACCTTCTTCACCACCTGCACCACCCCCTCTTCCCACGTCAACGCCACCATCCACACCTGCTCCTCCTCCATCATCGCCACCCCCACAAGCCCCTGTTTCACCAGTCCAAGCGATCCCGCTGGCTACTGCGCCACCTGCGGTTGAGGCCCAAGAGCCAAACTTCATGGAGGACCCCCCGAGCGCCTCCACGCCACATGTATCAGCTGGAGGGGGTCCCCCTTCAAATGCCTCAGCCGCAGAGGTTGCTCCAATCGGGGATGAGGTCGCTCATACCTCACCGATTCTGATCACTGAATCCCCGATGTCGTCACCACGCCGAGAAGTGCCCACTGAAGAACCAGCTAAGGAAGGTGGCGACGAAAACCCACAACAGGCCCCCACAGCGCCTCTAGTGCCTCTACAAGCAGCAAACCTCCCCCTTGAGGTCACGAGGATGTGGAAGCCTCTATCTGCTAAGCTAAAGACGATAGCAGAAGACATCCCTGCCATCATCACCAGAGCTGTGGAAAGCTCCACTAGGAGGCTCCAAGACGACCTCTTCAACCTCAAGACAGAGAACAGCACCATGAGGGTTGAGGTGGAGAAGTTGTCTTTCAACTTGACGCTCGCGGAGATTGAACACTCCCGAGTGGAGGACGCAATGAACACCGAGCTCAGGTTGGCGCGCAAAGAGGCCACCGATCTCCGCCACAAAGTGCAACAACTTGCTAAAGAAAAGATCGAACTAGAGAGCAAGATTGTGCCCTACCGCGTTAGGGTGGCTGACCTGGAGGCTCTCATAAAGGCCGACGCCGTCAAGGTGCAGAAATTAGAGAAAAGGTCGGCCGAGCGAGAGACCCTCCTTGGGCAGGTGGAAAAGGCAAGGGACGACGCCATAGCTGATCTCGCCGAGGCCAATGAAGAGAAGGGAAAGGTAGCTGCTGAATTGGCCCAAGTGTAAGCGGAATCCAAGAAGGTTGCTGAAGACCTTCTCCAGGCTCAAGAGACCAATGAACAACTCAAGAAGCAGGTTGAAGAGCTGGAGCAACAGAATAAGGAGCTGAAAGAGCAAACTGAAGATCTCAAGAAGCGGATTGAGGAACTTCAGAAACAGATTGAAGAACTCAAGCTGAACTCTGCTCAAATTCTGGCTGCTGGATTCGAAGCTGCACGGGAACAATTTGCATGCTTGTTCCCCGACCTGGATCTCAGCATGGTGTCACTGAATAATGAAGTGGTGGATGGAAAAGTGGTGCCTGCCGAAGACTGATCAATTTAATCCATCCATTGCTTTTATACTTTCCCTTGTATACAGCTTGCAACAGACTTTATGCCTTTTCGTATATATGTTTTGAACTGATATTATCTGTTAATGACAAAGGTCTACGTTCTTCCTCTTATAACTTCTTTAATTGCTTCAACTTTCCTTGCTTGCTTAATTCCAAAGAAAAGACTTAGGAAAACTGTAGGCACGACCTTTGACTTAACTGCTTCGAATCACTTCAGCCCTAAACAACAATCATCTTAACAATTTGTAAACTTAAGGCAATTAACCTTATCGTAAAAAGATTCCTCAAGCAACAAACTTTGACTCAGCTACTGGCTTAAACACTACTTCACCCGATCTGCTCCATCAAAACGGGTCTTTTAACTTTTTCGCCACTGTGTGAACTTTTCCTGGTCGCCAGAAACTCTTGGCGATCAGCTTCTTTCTGGCTTCACGCCTTGGCCATTGTTCTTTGATCTGGGGTAGAGACGCCTTTCGGATCCTTCTCTACCGCCTTGTGCTTCAGAGCAAGAGGCCGGGTGGCTAGGCGTTCTCTTCGAACCTACCTTAGCCACCCTCAGAACTTCTTCCACCCTCTACACCGTACCTGAACTCGTTCGAGACGAGAAGGATTTTATCTTGCCTGAACTCGCTCATAGGCGAGAAGGTCTTTAACTCGCCTGAACTCGCTCATAGGCGAGGAGGTCTTTTACTCGCCTGAACTCGCTCACAGGCGAGAAGGTCTTTGAATCATGCCTCTACATTGCTCCAGGGGTTACATCTTCTCGCCCCCAGAAACACGGAGGACTTTTACTTGCCTCTACATTGCCCCGGGGGTTACATCTTCTCGCCCCCAGAAACACTGAGGACTTTCACTTGCCTCTACATTGCCCCAGGGGTTACATCTTCTCGCCCCCAGAAACACTGAGGACTTTCACTTGCCTCTACATTGCCCCAGGGGTTACATCTTCTCGCCCCCAGAAACACTGAGGACTTTCACTCTTTCTCGCCTGCACTCGCTCGACGGCGAGGAGGTCTTTAACTTGCCTCAGGACGCGCGAGGGCGTTGAGGTCTTTTAACTGGTGCCTCCGATCGCCGAAAGACGATGAGGACTTAAAAACTTTAACTGATGCCTCCAATCGCCGAAAAACGATGAGGACTTAAAAACTTTAACTGATGCCTCCAATCGCCGAAAAACGATGAGGACTTAAAAACTTTAACTGATGCCTCCAATCGCCGAAAAACGATGAGGACTTAAAAACTTTTTAGAAAGCATGCAACATATCTTTAACTCGCCTTGAGCCACGTACAAGTGACAAGGTCTTTCTTCAAAACTTTTTGGAAAATAGCAAGCATGCAATCTGAAACGCCTTATACTTCGAAAACTCTTCTTTTATTGGGTGGCCTCATTAAAAACCCTCCTTAGGGAAAAAAGAGTGCCCCCTTCAAACTGTTTCATCAGAGACATTGTAATATAACTTTGTGTTTGTCTTTACTTACAAAGCTCTTAACTATAGTACAACTTCAGGTGCGTGGCGTTCCAGGTGCGAGGAATCGCCCCTCCTTCCAGCGTCTCTAAGCGGTAGGCGCCGTTCCCGAGCGCCTCGGTTATTCTGAACGGTCCAGTCCACTTGGGCGACAGCTTATTCTCCATCTCGTACTGGTGGGCTTTTCTCATCACCAGGTCGCCTTCTCTAAATTGCCTTGGCATCACCTTCGAGTTGTACCTTCGTTCAATCCTCCTCTTCACCGCCTCAGCCTTCAATCTCGCTTCCTCTCTAACCTCATCCAGCAGATCCAGATTCAGCCTTCTCTCTTCATTCGAGTCTTCCTCTACAAAGTTCTGGAATCTCGGCGAGCTCTCCTGAATCTCTACTGGAATCATCGCATCACACCCATAGACTAGGCTGAACGGGGTCTCATGGGTTCCTGACTGCTCGGTGGTATGGTATGCCCAGACTATACGGGGCACCTCCTCAGCCCAGCTTCCCTTGGCTTTTTCTAGCCTTCTCTTCAAACCTCTCAACAACACCCGATTAGCTGACTCCACCTGGCCATTTGTCTGAGGGTGCTCGAC
Source organism: Phaseolus vulgaris (assembly GCF_000499845.2). Classification (NCBI taxonomy): domain Eukaryota; kingdom Viridiplantae; phylum Streptophyta; class Magnoliopsida; order Fabales; family Fabaceae; genus Phaseolus; species Phaseolus vulgaris. The sequence goes on from NC_023759.2 coordinate 26,867,622, forward strand.
GGATGCAAACACTTGTTGAATTCCCACCCCTTCGCAAAGCTTCTTCAACAGGTGGCTTGCGAACTGAGTCCCATTATCCGACACCAGGCGTTTAGGCACTCCAAACCCACACACGATGTTCTTCCACACGAAACCTTCGATCTTGTGTGCGGTGATCTGGGCCACTGGTTCTGCTTCGATCCACTTGGTGAAATATTCAATCGCCACCACCAAGTACTTCATCTACCTGATCGCCAGCGGGAAAGGTCCCAGGATGTCGATTCCCCAGGTATGAAACGGCCAAGGGCTATAGATCGACTTCAACTCCTCGGGAGGCGCCTTATGCCAATTGGCGTACTGTTGGCATTGTTTGCAACATTGGGCATACTTCTTGCAATCTTCTCTCATCGATGGCCAGTAGTATCCTGCACGGAGAGTCCTCGCGGCCAGAGCTCGACCGCCGACGTGGCTTCCGCATATACCTTCGTGGAGCTCCGCCATGATTCTCGTGCACTTCTCGCCATGTATACATTCCAGGAGCGGGTGAGTGAACCCAAACCTGTACAGATCGCCATCAATCAGGGTGTACTTGCTAGAATTCTTCTTTACCTTCCTAGCCTCAGTCGGATCCAGCGGGAGAAGGCCATCCGCCAGGCACCGCTTGTACTGTGTTATCCAAGTGTCTGGCTCATGGGTAGCGCAGACCTGCATCACGTTCACCTTCTCTCCCCGACATGCTCTAATTCTCGGCGATCTCAGAGTTTCTTGCGTCAGGGACTTATGGCTTCTCGTGGCTTTCTCCGTCGACTTGCTTATCTGAAGGACCAGGTGATCTGCCACAAATGCTCTCGGCGTCTTCAGAGTTTCTTGAATCACCGTCCTCTGCCTACCCCCCTTGCCTGAACTGGCGAGCTTAGCTAGCAAGTCAGCTCGGGCATTCTGCTCTCTGGGCACATGCACTACTTCAAAGGAGGCAAAAGAACTCTTCAACTCCTGCACATATTCCAGATAGGCCGCCATTTGTGGATCTTTAGCCTGGAACTCGCCTGTTACTTGCCCTGTGACTAGCAGCGAGTCACTCTTAGCCATCAGCACCCTAGCTCCCATCTCCTTGGCCAGCAAAATTCCGGCGATCAACGCCTCATACTCTGCTTGATTGTTACTGGCTTTGAAGGCAAACCTCAGAGATTGTTCGATCATCACGCCGTTGGGCCCTTCCAATATGACTCCAGCACCGCTGCCCTGCTGGTTCGACGATCCATCCACCGAAAGTACCCAACGGAAGTCGTCCCCCTCAACTCGTGTCGCCTCAAACGAGAGCTCGACCACGAAATCTGCAAAAGATTTGCCCCTTAATCGGGCCTCGGGGCTCATATTTGATATCAAACTCTGACAATTCTACTGCCCACTTCACCATCCTTCCTGCAACGTCAGGCTTCTTCAAGACCTTCTGGATGGGCAGGTCAGTCATCACCAGTATTGCGAAGCTATGGAAGTAGTGGCGCAACCTCCTCGCCGAAAATACCACAGCCAGCGCAGCCTTCTCCAGGGCCTGATATCTCGTTTCGGGGCCCTGCAACACCTTGCTCACAAAATAAATAGGCTTCTGAGCCTGACCTTGATCCTGGGCAAGCACCGCACTCACCGCCCTCTCAGTTACAGCAAAATACAACCTGAGAGGGGTTCCCACCAGCGGTTTGCACAGAACCGGCGGGCTTGCCAGATACTCCTTCAGCTTGACGAAAGCTTCCTCGCACTCTTTCGTCCAAACAAACTTATTGTTGCGCCTCAGGCACTGGAAATAGGGATGGCCCTTTTCTCCGCTAGCGGACACGAAGCGGGACAGGGCTACCATCCGACCTGTTAGCTGTTGAACCTCCTTCACCGTAGCTGGGCTCCTCATCGCCAAGATGGCGGCACACTTGTCAGGGTTGGCCTCTATGCCTCTTTCAGTTAAGAGGAAACCCAAAAACTTCCCAGCTTCCACGCCGAAAATACATTTCTCCAGATTCAGCTTCAACCTGAACTTGGCGATCGTCGTGAACAATTCCTCCAAGTCGGCAACGTGCTTGCTCTTTTCCGGCGAGGTCATGACCATGTCATCGACGTACGCTTGCACGTTCCTTCCCAGCATTGGTGCCAGTACTCGATCCATCAGCCTCTGGTACGTGGCCCCCGCGTTCTTCAGCCCAAACGGCATCACCTTGTAGCAATAGCACGACCTCTCCGTCATGAAGGCTGTCTTCTCTTCATCCATGGGATGCATCTTGATCTGATTTTACCCCGAGAAGGCATCCAGGAAACTCAGCAACTTACACCCTACAACCACTGTCAACCAGGGCGTCTATACTGGTAAAGGATACGAATCCTTTGGGCAAGCTTTGTTCAGGTCGGTGAAATCGACGCACATGCGCCATTTCCCGTTACTCTTCTTCACCAGCACGACATTCGCCAGCCATTCAGGGTACTGGACTTCCCTGATGTGGCCTGCAGGAAGGAGCTTCTGTGTTTCATCTCTAATCGCCTGCCTCCTCTCCTCGTTGTACTTTCTTCTTCTTTGTCGCACTGGTCTCACCAAGTTGTCCATCGCCAGATGATGGCATAGGAAGTCGGGATCAATTCCGGGCATGTCCGAAGCGGACCATGCAAACGCGTCCAGATGCCGCTCAATCACCTTGGCGATCTGGTCCTGGAGCTCGACCTCCAGAGATCTTCCCAGCTTGAAGATTTTTCCCCCGATCTCTTTCTCGAGCCACTGCTCGACAGGTTTTGGCCTGGATTCCCTGGCGATCACCGCCGTGGCGATTCCCTGTTCTCTCGCTTCCTCAGGGCGATTCCGCGCCTCTTCCTCCTCCAGACCAGCGTTCCCCTCTCCCAGCTCAGCGTCCACCATCTCCACATCCCTCCCGGCGGTCTCTTCCGTTACCGTCGATCTGGGCTTCACGCCGGGAGGTGGGGTGGTTGTTACATAACTCACTGATCTCTTGTTTTTCAGGCTATTCTCATAGCACTTTTTCGCTTCTTTCTGATCAGACTTGATCGTGATCACCACCCCCTCCATAGACGGCAACTTTACCTTCATGTGCCGAGTCGACGGAATGGCGCCTATCCTGTTAAGCGTGGGCCTTCCCAACAGGATGTTGTATGCTGAAGGAGCGTTTACGATGAGGTACTTGATTTTCTCCGTCCTCGAACCAGCCTCATCTGTAAACGTGGTTCTCAACTCAATGTACCCCCTGACCTCCACCTGGTCACCAGCGAACCCATATACGCACCCTCCATAGGGCCTTAGCTGGTCAAGGGGCAACTCCAACTACGTGAAAGTCGGCCAGAACATCACGTCTGCCGAGCTTCCCTGGTCCACCAGAACTCTGTGGACCTTCCTTCCCGCCGTAATCAACGAAATGACTATGGGATCGTTGTCATGGGGCACAACGTCCCGAAGATCCTGCTTGGTGAACGTAATGTCCACCTTCGGCGAGTGATCTTCAAACATATCCACTGTCATCACCGACCGCGCGTACTTCTTCCTCTGCGATGCGGTGCATCCACCACCTGAGAAGCCTCCTGCAATGGTGTGGATTTCCCCGTGGATAGGCATCTCGTGTTGCTGGGCTTCCCCACCTGCTGGCTGGGAACTCGACGCTCCCCCCGTCCTTCTGTCCAGCAGATAGTCATTTAGGAACCCGCTCTTAACCAGATCATCGAGCTGATACCCTAAGGACAAACACGAGTCCAAAGTGTGGCCAAAGCCCTGGTGAAACTCACACCAGGCGTCTGGCTTTGGTCCCAGCACCTTGTCGCCCACCTTCTCAGGCGCTTTCAACCTAGCAGATATATTGGGAATGGCGATCAGGTCCGCCAATCCCATAACAAACTTGTGCTTAGGCGGGCGATTGTATTCCCGGCGTGCTAGTTGCTGGCGTCCTTGGCCCCTCCCCTTGTTCCTCCTATCACAAGGATGGCGAGTCCTCTGGTCCTTCCTGGCCGCCGCCGCTGTCTCCAGCACCCTTTGCGGCTGGATCTTGGTCTGGGCGCGTGGCCTAGCGGGAGCCCTGATCAAGTCCTCGCAGAATGGTCCTGGCAGCACGCCCTTCTTGAATGCATAGACCAGCATTTCTTCATCTTTAGCCGGCGATCTGACCATCTGTGCTCCAAAGCGATTCAGGTAGTCTCTGAGGGACTCTCCCTGGTACTGCCTTATATCAAACAAATCATAAGACACCCTGGGCGGTGCCTTGTTCACGATGTATTGCTCGACGAAAACCTTCGAGAACTACTGAAAATTGGTTATGTGACCGTTAGGTAGGCTCACAAACCACTCCAACGTCGTTCCCTGGAGCGTGCTCACAAACATCTTGCAATACACGGCGTCTGACCCTCCCGACAGCATCATCTGCGTATGGAACGTGGTTAGATGAGCCTCTGGATCCTCCACGCCGATAAAGACAGCCTTAACCGGAACCACGCTCGTAGGAATAGGCGTGTCAGTAATCGCCTGAACAAAAGGCATAGGGAAAACACGAGGTGGCGATGACGGCGCCACCTCTTCAGCAGAAGAACGCCCTTGCTGCTCCTGAAGAGCTTGACGCAGCTCCTCAGTCACCTTGCTGAGCTCCTCATTCCTGGCGCGAGAGGCGACCAGGTCCTCATGCATTCTCGCCTGCTCTATGCGTGAGGCTTCCACAGTTGCCTGCAACGAACGCATCATCTCTGCCATCTGCGCCATGGTCATGGCAGCGGCGCCTTCGGCAGCGACGGGCGCAACTGGACTTGAGCGATTGCTTCTCATTATTCTCATGAAACTCAGCGAATCACAGAATGCAGCGAACAACACTTACTTTAGCTACGATTGAGTCAGCGATCAATCGGAAAAACTGTGCGAAACTCCGCGAGAAAACTCAAGAACACCGCAAACCTTCAAAGAACTTGCAACTTCACCAAAAACCACTGCTCTTCCCACGGACAACCGAACGAGCGAAAGAACTCAACTCCACCGAACAAATTACGCGTAAACAGCAGGAAAACCTCACTTCACCGATCGAAAACCCAAACGAACGGTGTAAAACGCGAATTCACCGAACAAACATCAAGCAAACAGCGAACGATGGTTGCACCAGCACACAACCACGCAGAAAACTTCGAAAACCTCCAAGAACTCACGCTGTGGATGGGAGCAAGTTTTACACGGCCCCACGGTGGGTGCCTGATGATCCTGCCTGTTCACCAGAACGCTGGAAACTACCTCGTCAAAGGATCGACGTGTGCACCGCTTCAAACCTCCGTTCCTCTACGAGATCCACCTCAAGAACCTGCAAAAGAAACAGAGCGGCGCCGCTGCGGCCGATCGCACTCCAACGCCCAAGTCAGTGACCGAATCACCAAATACTAAGAGAACAAGAACCGTGCAAATCCTCTCTCACAGTAAGCTCTATAACTCGCAAGCGTAAAGAATGTATTCTGAACGTGCGTACCTCACAAAGTTCGTTAAGAACTCTTATATACCTGGTTACTTTCTCTCTCCTGGCAGTTACAGACTTGGACACGTGGCTCGCATCTAGTCGTACACGTGCCTTCATCTGGAGCCTCCTTGACTTGGGCGCTGCTTCTACTCTCTCTTTGGCTAAGTTATTTATGCATGGTGCTGCCCAGTACATAGCTAACTTGGGAGTGCGATCTCTACTGGAACTGGCGAGTTAGGGTGCCTTCATACACCTTCCCTGTGGTCTCGCCGGCCGCCTTCATAATCTGCACCACCTTCATCTCTAGCGATGTGCTTGCTCTGGCGATCTCCAACCACTAGGTCGCCTGAGTCTACATCTGGCGACTTCATCTTTAACCCGGTTATCGCCGATTCTGGTATGCTGGAGATCGGAACACGCCAACTTAATAACTGGCGACTTCACGAGCCCCCCGACTTCCTTCCCTTCTGCCAACCTGGCGCCTTGTCAACACGCCTATACTGTAGCTTGATGCCACGTCATCACTTCCGACTACCAGGACGGTACAGTGCTAGTTACATTAAAGTAATAAGATAACTCGGATGCCGAACGAGGCATGAATGATTCTAATTATATTTAAGTAATAAGATAATTCAGATGCCGAACGAGGCATAAATGATTCTAATTACATTTGTTCCGTCAGGTTGACCGGGACGTCTTCGTGCGCGATCTCACCCGTCAGCTAGGGACTCTTTCTCGCTGGTTGCCTGTGGATTCCTGCAAAAAAGAGGACAAAGAGGCGCCCTAGCGGCCGTTTGCACTCCGATGCTCAAGTCAACCAGCAAGAAACACCAAAACTGTTCACCTACGTCTCTGAGCACCGCGTATGGCACTCTGAAGGTGATAAAAGAACTGTGTATTGTGCGTCTGTGTTCTCTCTTTCAGGCAAAAATATTCCCCAAGTCCCTTGTCCGTAACCTTGAAGCACGAGCAAGCAACTAGAGAGTTCTAGTAAATTTGCCAAAAGTTCGAACCCTGTTTCCAACATTCTCAGCGCTATTTAAACTACCCAAGCATTTAAAGCGCCTTTAATTACAAATGTAACGCGCTCAATCAGCATATCTAATTAGAAAACGTAGCGCATTTAAGACGTTGAAACGCTTGGGAGCCATTATAGTACCTGAACGCTCGAAACGGGAATTGTATTGAATGACTTTAATTACCTGGCACCTGACTAAAGGGTGTTTCTATTCTGACATGGCTGTCGTACACGTGGAGGGCCTCACGACGCCGTGACCCCATCTTGGGGCGTTTCTGCCCATCTGGGGACGTTTCTACGTGTGAGTCCTCCTGCTTGGGAGTGCTACTGCGCTAGGGGTGACTTTTTGGGTGCCAAATCATGCCCCCAATTATCTAGTCACTTACTTTGAGAGTGTATCTGCCTTCCTCTCGTACCCTGCACCCGGCTACCCTGGGCGTGACCTTCCTCTGGAGTCGTATCTGTCCCAAAGGCGTCTCTGGGGCGGCAGGGGTACTTCACGAGTCAGGCTGCCCTTCACTGATGCTATCACTATGGCCTTGAAGCCACCTTTTCCTTCTCTTTATCGCTGCCCCGGGCTATCGGGACCTGAGGCCTTCCCACAGCGTCGCTCCCTCCATGGTCTTTCCTACCCATGGGTATCGGGGAACCACACTGTGATTGCCTTGCTTTAGCACTATTTGATCTGGCGACGCCCTGGTTGGGCGACGCCTTCACCTAGGCGACGCCTTCAACTAGGCGGCGCCTCCTCTTGGCGATGCTGGCACTTGGCGTCTCTCCACCTAGGCGACGCCCTGCGTTGACTTTGACTCTCCAGGCGTTGACTTTGACTTAGTCAACGCCCGGATACGGGACGGTACAACATTTAAGTAATAAGATAATTCGGATGCCGAACGAGGCATAATTATTTCTGATTACGTTAAGTAATAATGGTAATTCGGATGCCGAACGAGGCATAATTATTTCTGATTACGTTAAGTAATAATGGTAATTCGGATGTCGAACGAGGCATAATTATTTCGGATTACGTTAAGTAATAATGGTAATTCGGATGCCGAACGAGGCATAATTATTTCTGATTACGTTAAGTAATAATGGTAATTCGGATGCCGAACGAGGCATAATTATTTCTGATTACGTTAAGTAATAAAGGTAATTCGGATGCCGAACGAGGCATAATTATTTCTGATTACGTTAAGTAATAATGGTAATTCGGATGCCGAACGAGGCATAATTATTTATGATTACGTTAAGTAATAATGGTAATTCAGATGCCGAACGAGGCATAATTATTTCTGATTACGTTAAGTAATAATGGTAATTCGGATGTCGAACGAGGCATAATTATTTCTGATTACGTTAAGTAATAATGGTAATTCGGATGCCGAACAAGGCATAATTATTACTGATTACGTTAAGTAATAATGGTAATTCGGATGCCGAACGAGGCATAATTATTTCTGATTGTTTAAGTAATAAAGGTAATTCGGATGCCGAACGAGGCATAATTTTGGAGTGAAAAAGAAATAGGAGACTGGGGTTTTAATTTATAGTGCCTTGTTAAAACCTTCTCGGTCGTTGTACCGCCCTGGTGGTCGGGTGTGATGACGTGGCATCCTGCTACAGTGTAGGCGTGTTGAGAAGGCGCCAGGTTGGCAGAAGGGAAGGAAGTCGGGGGCCACGTATAGTCGCAAGTTGTTAAGTTGGCGTGTTCCGATTTCCAGATTACCAGAATAGGCGATCGCCAGGTTGAAGATGAAGTCGCCTGATGTAGATTCAGGCGACCTAGTCATTGGAGATCGCCAGAGAAAGCACATCGCCGAAGATGAAGGAGAAGCAAATTATGAAGGCGGCCGGCGAGACCACAGGGAAGGTGTATGAAGGCCCCTAACTCGCCAGTTCCAGTAGAGATCGCACTCCTAAGTTAGCTATGCACTGGGCAGTACCATGCATAAGTAACTTAGCCAAAATGAGAGTAGAAGCAGCGCCAATTCAGGGAGCCTCCAGATGATGGCACGTGTACAGTTGGATGCGAGCCACGTGTCCGAGTCTGTAACTGCCAGGAGAGAGAAAGCCACCAGGTATATAAGAGTTCTTAACAACTTTCTGAGGTACGCACGTTCAGTTTATACACTTTACGCTTGCGAGTGATAGAGCTGACTGTGAGAGAGGATTTGCACGGTTCTTGTTCTTAGTATTTAGTGATACCGTCACTGACTTGAGCGTTGGAGTGCGATCGGCCGCAGCAGCGCCGTGCTGTTTCTTTGCAGGTTCTTGAGATAGATCCCGAGGAGGAACGGAGGTGAGAAGCGGTGCGCACGTCGATCCCTTGACGAGGCAGTTTCCAGCGTTCCGGTCAACGGGCAGGATCATTAGGCGCCCACCGTGGGGTCGTGTAAAACTCGCTCCCATCCACAGCGTGAGTTCTTGGAAGTTTTCGAAGTTTTCTGCGTGGTTGTGTGCTGGTGCAACCATCGTTCGCTGTTTGCTTGAGTTTCGTTCGGTGAATTTGCGTTTTGAACCGTTCGTTTGGCTTTTCGATCGGTGGAGTAAGGTTTTCTGCTGCTTACGCGTAATTTGTTTGGTGGAAGTTCGAGTTCTTTCGCTTGTTTGGTTGTTCGCGGGGAAGCGGTGGTTTCTGGCGAAGTTGTGGTTTTCTTTGAAGGCTTACGGTGTTCTTGAGTTTTCTTGCACAGTTTCGCACTATTTCTCCGATTATCGAGGTTGAGGTATTGTTCGCTGCATTCCTGTGATTCGCTGAAGTTAATGAGAAAAATGAGAAGCAATCGTTCCAGTCCCGTGGCGCCTGTCGCTGCTGAAGGCGACGCCGCCATGACCATGGCGCAGATGGCGGAGATGATGCGCTCGTTGCAGGCAACTGTGGAAGCCTCGCGCGTAGAGCAGGCAAGGATACATGAGGACCTGGTCGCCTCTCGCGCCAGGAACGAGGAGCTCAGCAAGGTGACTGAGGAGCTGCGTCGAGCTCTTCAGGAGCAGCAAGGACGTTCTTCCGCTGAAGAGGTGGCGCCGTCGACGCCACCTCGTGTTTTCCCAATGCCTTTTGTTCAGGCGATTACCGACACGCCTATTCCCACGAGCGTGGTTCCGGTTAAGGCTGTCTTTACCGGCGTGGAGGATCCAGAGGCTCATCTGACCACGTTCCACACGCAGATGATGCTGTCGGGAGGGTCAGACGCCGTCTACTGCAAGATGTTCGTGAGTACGCTCCAGGGAACGGCGATGGAGTGGTCTGTGAGCCTGCCTAACGGCCACATAACCAATTTTCAACAGTTCTCGAAAATCTTTGTCGAGCAGTACATTGTGAATAAGGCACCGCCCAGGGTGTCTTATGATCTGTTTGATATAAGGCAGTACCATGGGGAGTCCCTCAGAGACTACCTCAATCGCTTCGGAGCGCAGATGGTCAGATCGCCGGCCAAGGATGAAGAAATGCTGGTCTATGCCTTCAAGAAGGGCGTGCAGCCAGGGCCATTCTGCGAGGCCTTGATCAGGGCTCATCCAGCGACGTTTGCTGAAGTCAGGCGACTTGCGGTGGCCCACATCGCCGACGAGAGTGAAGTCGCCGAGAAGAGAGGCAGTGTGGCTCCCGCCAGGCCACGCGCCCAAACCAGGATCCAGCCGCAGAGGGTGCTGGAAACGGCGGCGGCGGCCAGAAAAGACCAGAGGACTCGCCATCCTTACGACAGGAGAAACAAGGGAAGAAGCCAAGCGCGCCAGCAACCAGCACGCCGGGAATACAATCGCCCGCCTAAGCACAAATTTGTCATGGGACTAGCGGAGCTGATCGCCATCCCTAACATATCTGCTAGGTTGAAGGCGCCTGAGAAGGTGGGCGACAAGCTGCTGGGTCAAAGCCGGACGCCTGGTGCGAGTTCCACCAATGTTTTGGCCACGCCTTGGACTCGTGTTTGTCTTTGAGATATCAGCTCGATGATCTGGTTAAGAGCGGGTTCCTAAATGACTATTTGCTGGATAGGAGGACGGGGGGAGCGTCGAGCTCCCAGCCAGCAGGTGGAGAAGCCCAGCAACAAGAGATGCCTATCCACGGGGAGATCCACACCATCGCAGGGGGTTTTTCAGGTGGTGGATGCACCGCATCGCAGAGGAAAAAGTATGCGCGATCGGTGATGACAGTGGACATGTTTGAAGATCACTCGCCGGAAGTGGACATTACGTTCACAAAGCAGGATCTTCGGGACGTTGTGCCTCATGACAACGATCCCATAGTTATTTCGTTGGTTACAGCAGGGAGGAAGGTCCATAGAGTTCTGGTGGACCAAGGAAGCTCGGCAGACGTGATGTTCTGGCTGACTTTCACGCAGCTGGAATTGCCCCTTGACCAGCTAAGGCCCTATGGAGGGTGCTTATATGGATTCGCTGGTGACCAGGTGGAGGTCAGGGGGTACATTGAGCTGAGAACCACGTTTACAGATGAGGCTGGGTCGAGGACGGAGAAAATCAAGTACCTCGTTGTAAACGCCCCTTCAGCATATAACATCCTGTTGGGAAGGCCCACTCTTAACAAGATAGGCGCCATTCCGTCGACTCGGCACATGAAGGTGAAGTTGCCGTCTATGGAAGGGGTGGTGATCACGATCAAGTCTGATCAGAAAGAAGCGAAAAGGTGCTATGAGAATAGCCTGAAAAACAAAAGATCAGTGAGTTATGTAACAACCACCCCACCTCCCGGTGTGAAGCCCAGACCGCCGGTAACAGAGGAGGCCGCCGGAAGGGATGTAGAGATGGTAGACGCTGAGCTAGGGGAGAGGAATGCTGGCCTGGAAGAGGAAGAGGCGCGGAATCGCCCCGAGGAAGCAAGGGAACAGGGAATCGCCAGGGCGGTGATCGCCAGAGAATCCAGGCCTAAACCCGTCGAGCAGTGGCTCGAAAAGGAGATCGGAGGGAAAATCTTCAAGCTGGGAAGATCTCTGGAGGTCGATCTCCAGGACCAGATCGCCAAGGTGATTGAACGGCATCTGGACGCATTTGCTTGGTCCGCTTCGGACATGCCCGGGATTGATCCCGTCTTCTTGTGCCATCATCTGGCGATGGACGACATGGTGAGACCGGTGCGACAAAGGAGAAGAAAATTCAACGAGGAGAGGAGGCAGGCGATCAGGGACGAGACACAGAAACTCCTCGCCGCAGGCCACATCAGGGAAGTCCAGTACCCTGAATGGTTGGCAAATGTCGTACTGGTGAAGAAGAGTAACGGGAAATGGCGCATGTCCGTCGATTTCACCGATCTAAACAAAGCTTACCCAAAGGATTCGTATCCTTTACCAAGCATTGATGCCCTGGTTGATAGTGCTGCAGGGTGCAAGCTGCCGAGTTTCCTGGATGCCTTCTCGGGATATAATCAGATCAAGATGCATCCCATGGATGAAGAGAAAACAGCCTTCATGACGGAGAGATCGTGCTACTGCTATAAGGTGATGCCGTTTGGGCTGAAGAACGCGGGGGCCACGTACCAAAGGCTGATGGATCGAGTACTTGCACCAATGCTAGGGAGGAACGTGCAAGCCTACGTCGATGACATGGTCGTGACCTCGCAGGAGAAAAGCAAGCACGTTGCAGACTTGGAAGAACTGTTCACGACGATCGCCAAGTTCAAGTTAAAGCTCAATCCGGAGAAATGCATTTTCGGCGTGGAGGCTGGAAAGTTTTTGGGTTTCCTCTTGACTGAAAGAGGAATAGAAGCCAACCCAGACAAGTGTGCCGCCATCTTGGCGATGAGGAGCCCGGCTACAGTGAAAGAAGTCCAGCAGCTAACTGGTCGGATGGCAGCCCTATCTCGCTTCGTGTCAGCTAGCGGAGAAAAGGGGCATCCCTATTTTCAATGTCTGCGGCGCAATAATAAGTTTGTTTGGACGAAATAGTGCGAGGAAGCTTTCGTCAAACTGAAGGAGTATCTGGCGAGCCCGCCGGTTCTGTGCAAACCGCTGGCGGGGGTCCCTCTCAGGTTGTATTTTGCTGTGACTGAGAGGGCGGTGAGTGCGGTGCTCGCCCAGGATCAAGATCAGGCTCAGAAGCCTATTTATTTTGTGAGCAAGGTGTTGCAGGGCCCAGAAACGAGATACCAGGCCCTGGAGAAGGCTGCGCTGGCTGTGGTGTTTTCGGCGAGGAGGTTGCGCCACTACTTCCACAGTTTCACAATACTGGTGATGACTGACCTGCCCATCCAGAAGGTCTTGAAGAAACCCGACGTTGCGGGAAGGATGGTGAAGTGGGCGGTAGAGTTGTCAGAGTTTGATATTAAGTACGAGCCCCGAGGCCCGATCAAGGGGCAAATCTTTGCAGATTTTGTGGTTGAGCTCTCATCAGAGGCGACGCGGGTTGAAGGAGACGGCTTCCGTTGGGTGCTTTCGGTGGATGGATCGTCGAACCAGCAGGGCAGCGGTGCTGGAGTCATATTGGAAGGACCCAACGACGTGCTGATCGAACAATCGTTGAGATTTGCCTTCAAAGCCAGCAACAATCAAGCAGAGTATGAGGCGCTGATCACCGGGATTTTACTGGCCAAGGAGATGGGAGCTAGGGTGCTGATGGCTAAGAGTGACTCGCTGCTAGTCACGGGGCAAGTAACAGGCGAGTTCCAGGCTAAAGATCCACAAATGGCGGCTTACTTGGCGTATGTGCAGGAATTAAAGAGTTCCTCTGCCTCCTTTGAAGTAGTACATGTGCCCAGAGAGCAGAATGCCCGAGCTGACTTGCTTGCTAAGCTCGCCAGCTCAGGCAAGGGGGGTAGGCAGAGGACGGTGATTCAAGAAACTCTGAAGACGCCAAGGGCATTTGTAGCAGATCACCTGGTCCTTCAAATAAGCAAGTCGACGGAGAGAGCAGCGAGAAGCCATAAGTCCTTGACGCAAGAAACTCTGAGATCGCCGAGAATTAGGGCATGTCGAGGAGAGAAGGTGGACGTGATGCATGTTTGCACCACCCATGAGCTAGACACTTGGACAACACAGTACAAGCGATACCTGGCAGATGGTCTCCTCCCGCTTGACCCGACCGAAGCTAGGAAGGTAAAGAAAAATTCCAGCAAGTATACGTTGATTGATGGCGATCTGTACAGGTTTGGGTTCACTCACCCACTCCTGGAATGTATACACGGCGAGAAGTGCACGAGGATCATGGCAGAGCTCCACGAGGGTATATGCGGAAGCCACGTCGGGGGTCGAGCTCTGGCCGCGAGGACCCTCCGTGCAGGCTACTACTGGCCATCCATGAGAGAAGATTGCAAGAAATATGCCCAATGTTGTAAACAATGCCAGCAGCACGCCGATTGGCATAAGGCACCTCCCGAGGAGTTGAAGTCGATCTATAGCCCTTGGCCGTTTCATACTTGGGGAATCGACATCCTGGGACCTTTCCCGCTGGCGATCAGGCAGATGAAGTACTTGGTGGTGGCGATTGAGTATTTCACCAAGTGGATTGAAGCAGAACCAGTGGCCCAGATCACCGCACACAAGATCGAAGGTTTTGTATGGAAGAACATCGTGTGCCGGTTTGGAGTGCCTAAACGCCTGGTGTCAGATAATGGGACGCAGTTTGCAAGCCACCTGTTGAAGAAGCTTTGCGAAGGGGTGGGAATTCAACAAGTGTTTGCATCCGTCGAGCACCCTCAGACAAATGGCCAGGTGGAGTCAGCTAATCGGGTGTTGTTGAGAGGTTTGAAGAGAAGGCTTGAGAAAGCCAAGGGAAGTTGGGCTGAGGAGGTGCCCCGTATAGTCTGGGCGTACCACACCACTGAGCAGTCAGGAACCCATGAGACCCCGTTCAGCCTGGTCTATGGGTGTGATGCCATGATTCCAGTAGAGATCCAGGAGAGCTCGCCGAGATTCCAGAACTTCGTGGAGGAAGACTCGAACGAAGAGAGAAGGCTAAACCTGGATCTATTGGATGAAGTCAGGGAAGAGGCGAGGTTAAAGGCTGAAGCCGTGAAGAGAAGGGTCGAACGAAGATACAACTCAAAGGTGATGCCAAGGCAGTTTAGGGGAGGCGACTTGGTGATGAGGAAGGCTCACCAGTACGAGATGGAGAATAAACTGTCACCCAAGTGGACTGGACCGTTCAGAATAACCGAGGCGCTCGGGAACGGAGCCTACCGCTTAGAGACGCTGGAAGGAGGGGCGATCCCTCGCACCTGGAATGCCACACACCTAAAATTGTACTATAGTTAAGAGCTTTGTAAGTAAAGACAAACACAAAGGTTATATTACAATGTCTCTGTTAAAACAGTTTTAAGGGGGCACTCTTTTTTCCCTAAGGAGGGTTTTTAATGAGGCCACCCAATAAAAGAAGAGTTTTCGAAGTATAAGGCGTTTTCTGGTTGCATGTTTGCTGTTCTCCAAAAGTTTTGAAGAAAGACCTTGTCACTTGTAAGTGATTTAAGGCAAGAAAAGATATATCGCATGCTTCCAGTTAAAGTTTTAAAGTCCTCATCGTTTTTCGGCGATTAGAGGCACCAGTTAAAGTTTTAAAGTCCTCGTCGTCTTTCGGCGATCGGAGGCACCAGATGAAAGACCTCGACGCCCTCGCGCGTTTTGAGGCAAGTCAAAGACCTCCTCGCCGTCGAGCGAGTGCAGGCGAGAAAGAGAAAGGTCCTCAGTGCATCCAGGGGGGAGGAGACGTACACCCTGGGCAAGTTGAGGCACCAGATAAAGTCCTTCTCGCCGTCGAGCGAGTTAAGGCCAGTTAAAGACCTCCTCGCCGTCGAGCGAGTGCAGGCGAGGAAGAGTAAAAAGTCCTCAGTGTTTCTGGGGGCGAGAAGATGTAACCCCTGGGGCAATGTAGAGGCACCAGTAAAAAGTCCTCCGTGTTTCTGGGGGCGAGAAGATGTAACCCCTGGAGCAATGTAGAGCCGAGTTAAAGACCTTCTCGCCGATGAGCGAGTTCAGGCGAGTTAAAGACCTTCTCGCCGATGAGTGAGTTCAGGCAAGTTAAAGACCTTCTCGCTTACATGCGAGCTTAGGCAAGATAAAATCCTTCTCGTCTCGAACGAGTTCAGGTATGGCGCAGAGGGTGGAAGAAGTTTGGAAGGTGGCTAAGGTAGGTTCGAAGAGAACACCTAGTCAGCCGGTCTTTGTTCTGAAGTCCAGGAGGGTAGAGAGAGATCCCTAAAGGCGTCTCTGCCCCCATACAAAGAAACAATTGCCAAAGCATGAGGCTGGGAAAGGCTGATGTTACCAAGAGTTCTTGGCGATCGGGAAGAGTTCAAACAGCGGCGAGAAGGTTAAAAGACTTGTTTGATGAAGCAGGTCGAGTGGGACGGTGTTTGAACCCCTAACTGAGTTACAATTCGTTGCTTGAAAAGTATTCTTACAATAAGGTTAGTTGCCTTAAGAATACAAGTTGTTTAAAGTGATTTTGCTTAAGTTTGAAGCGGTTCGAAGCAGTTAAGTCAAAAGTCGTATTTGCAAAATCGTTAAGTTAAGTTCGACAAAGTTAAACATGCAAAGAAGGTTAAAGCGCTTAAAGAAGTCAGGGGAGGGAATATCCAAACTTTGTCATTGAGATAAGTATTTGTTAGAAGCACATATGCACGAGTTCATTACAAGGTATATACGAGGGAAATCATAAAAGTAGCAGATGAAGGGGAGTTGATTAGTCTTCAGCAGGAACGACCTTTCCATCTACTACTTCGTTGTTCAGCGACACCAGGCTGAGATCCAGATCGGGGAATAGGCAAGCAAATTGTTCCCGAGCAGCTTCGAATCCAGCAGCCAGAATCTGAGCAGAGTTTAGCTTGAGTTCCTCGATTTGCCCCTGAAGTTCCTCAATCCACTTCTTGAGGTCTTCGGTTTGCTCTTTCAGCTCTTTGTTCTGCTGTTCCAGCTCTTCATCCTGTTTTTTAAGTTGTTCGTTGGTCTCTTGAGCCTGGAGAAGGTCTTCAGTAACCTTCTTGGATTCCGATTGTGCTTGGGCCAACTCAGCAGCCATCTTTCCCTTCTCTTTATTGGCCTCGACGAGATCAGCCATGGCGTCGTCCCTCGCCTTTTCTACTTGCCCAAGTAGTTTCTCGCGGTCGATCGACCTCTGCTCCAGTTTTTGCACCTTAGCGGCGTCAGCTTTCATAAGAGCCTCCAGGTCGATCGCCTTGGCGCGAAGAGGCACGATTTTGCTTTCCAACTCAACTTTCTCTTGGGCAAGATCGTGAACTTTGCGGCGAAGGTCAGTAGCCTCCTTGCGCGCCAGCCTGAGCTCGGTATTCATTGCATCCTCCACCCGGGAGTGTTCGATTTCTGCGAGCGTCAGGCTGAAGGACAACTTCTCCACCTCGATCTTCATGGTGCTGTTCTCGGTTTTGAGGTTGAAGAGGTCGTCTTGGAGCCTCCTGGTTGAGCCTTCCACAGCCCTGGTTATGATCGCTGGGATATCCTCTGCTATCGTTTTCAGTTTGGCAGTCAGAGGTTCCCACATCCTTGTGACCTCAAGGGGAAGGTTTGCTGCTTGGAGAGGCGCCAGGTGGGCCTGTTGTGGGTTCTCGTCGCCACCTTCCTTAGCAGGATCTTCAGTGTTTGCTTCCTGGCGTGGCGACGGGATCGGGGATTCGGTGATTAGGATCGGAGAGGTATGAGCAACCTCATCCCCGATTGGAACATCTCCTGCAGCGGAGGCGTTTGAAGGGGGACCCCCTCCGGCTGACACATATGGTGTAGAGGCGCTCGGGGGGTCCTCCAGGAAATTTGGCTCTTGGGCCTCAGCTGCAGGTGGCGCAGTGGCCAGTGGAACCGCTTGGACTGGTGAAGAAGGAGCCTGTGGTGTTGGCGAGGGTGGAGGAGGAGCAGGCGTTGATGGTGGTGTTGAGGATGGAAGAGGGGGTGGAGCAGGTGGTGAAGAAGGTGCCACCCTCTTCCTCTTCGTAACGAGGCCATCCTCGGTGACCTCGTCATCCTCTTCTTCCTCCTCATGGATGACTTGAGGGGCTTTCCTTTTAGGTCTCTTAAGGACCAATTTTTTGCGTTGAGCGGGCTCCTTGGGTGGTGATCGCCCTTGGACAATGGCGGCCTCCACCACCGAGTTGGGCACCGTTTGGGAACCGGTTGCCAACCCGTGGTTTCGGCGAGCGACTTTAGTTCGGCGAGCATGTTCCTGGGCAACATGTTGTCTGCAGGGGACGGAGATGCATGGGTTAACTCAAGGAAAACAGATAATGCATAATAAAATAAGCAGCAGAGCAGATGATATGTGCAGAAAAAGTAAAGCCAAAGTCTTGCGCATAACGCACAAGACGCCCAGAAACAGCTAAACAGAAGCAGTATTAAAGCAATAGTTCAAATGACCTAACCTATTTGAAATTCTAGCTGATCTTCGAAGAATTCAAAGCTGATTAGGGAGGTGGTGAGGAAAGTTATATTGGCGTCCGCCACCTTCTTCCAGAAGAGACAAAGGTCTCTGTCCAATGCTCCCATGCTATCAGGACTTCTGGGCCTCCTGAAGCAGCTCTTGGACTCCTTTTTCCCCTTGTCCACCCAGTACAAGGGGAAGCCATCAAGAAGGGAGGTGTCCTTGTCGTTTGCACGTACTTGGACGAATTTCCCCTTCCAGTCTTTGTACGATTGCTGGAAGATGGTAAAGATGGATCTCCCAGCAATCGCATTCAAGCTGACCCACAGGCGGTCTCCTGGGTGCTTGGCTTCGAAAAGGAACAAAAACACGTCCACCGACGCGGGCAACCCCAGGTGGGCGCACGTTACTTGAAAAGCTCGAACAAACGCCCAGCTGTTGGGGTGGAGCTGGGCGGCCCCAATGTTGAGCTCGGTAAGAAGTTCCCTCTCGAATCGGGTGAGAGGGAACCTAAGCTTGACCTTCTTGAACAGAGTCGTATAGACAAAGCAGAAGGGCCCGTCGGCGCTTACTTTGTCATCAGCACACACGGGCAGGTCGGCGGGGCAAGGCAGCACCATCATCCTTTCGTCGTGCTCCTTGTGAAACGACTGGTAGATCTCATCCCCCTTAGTCAGCCGCAAGACTGCTCCCGCAGTATTCACGGAGGATGTCTCCTTCAGAAGGGTTGAGTTAGCCCAGGGGTATAAAGTTTTGAAGTCTGGCAGAGGGACAGGGGCTCCTCCAGCGTTAGATGGAGTCGCCTGGGCCAGGACAGGTTGGGAAGACGCAGGCCTCTCAGCCTGCAAAGACGAAGCGCCACGAACTTGTGTTGAGTCGTGTGCTTGTGAAGGAAGGTTTCGTGCTGAAGGAGGAGGGTTCGGGGTAATCTTTGTGCGAGCCATGATAGTAGCTGCAAAGGAAGAAAAAAGGAAAAATGATCAGGGGGTTACAGAGGCTGACTCGATCATAGAAGGAAGGTGAAAGACGAACGAATGTAGGTTCGTTGCGACGATTGGCAAAGCCCTAAGTTACGCAGAAGGAGAAATGGGAAAACAACCCACAGCGTATGCACCAAGCAGTTACAGGATGATGCAAATCGGTGAAAATGCAAGGAAAACCAGCAGATGAAGGAAAATGGTTACCTTTCGATGATCAGGAAGACGATGGAGGAAGATGATGATCTAGAGCGTTGAAGAGCGTTGAGAGTTTTTGCAGAAGGAAGTTAGAGCGTTTGCAAGCACGAAGAGAGTGATGGAACAGTGAAGCGAAATGGGTTTAAGGGTTTTCGAAATGGTTTTAGGAAGCGCAAACGGCAAGTGAAGAGAGCCGTTGATGAGGCCACGTGTCAAACGATGAGTGAGGGGTTTGGTGGGGCGTCAGAGCAGCAGAAGGTACAACCGCTTGGAATTCCGCGTCAGGGCCACGTAGATCGGTGTTAACGAAGGCTCTTTCAGTCTTTTCGCTAGACAAGTCTTCGCTTAAGACTGGGGGGCTTGTGTACCGCCCTGGTGGTCGGGTGTGATGACGTGGCATCCTGCTACAGTGTAGGCGTGTTGAGAAGGCGCCAGGTTGGCAGAAGGGAAGGAAGTCGGGGGGCACGTATAGTCGCAAGTTGTTAAGTTGGCGTGTTCCGATTTCCAGATTACCAGAATAGGCGATCGCCAGGTTGAAGATGAAGTCGCCTGATGTAGATTCAGGCGACCTAGTCATTGGAGATCGCCAGAGAAAGCACATCGCCGAAGATGAAGGAGAAGCAAATTATGAAGGCGGCCGGCGAGACCACAGGGAAGGTGTATGAAGGCCCCTAACTCGCCAGTTCCAGTAGAGATCGCACTCCTAAGTTAGCTATGCACTGGGCAGTACCATGCATAAGTAACTTAGCCAAAATGAGAGTAGAAGCAGCGCCAAGTCAGGGAGCCTCCAGATGATGGCACGTGTACAGTTGGATGCGAGCCACGTGTCCCAGTCTGTAACTGCCAGGAGAGAGAAAGCCACCAGGTATATAAGAGTTCTTAACAACTTTCTGAGGTACGCACGTTCAGTTTATACACTTTACTCTTGCAAGTGATAGAGCTGACTGTGAGAGAGGATTTGCACGGTTCTTGTTCTTAGTATTTGGTGATACCGTCACTGACTTGAGCGTTGGAGTGCGATCGGCCGCGGCGGCGCCGTGCTATTTCTTTGCAGGTTCTTGAGATAGATCCCGAGGAGGAACGGAGGTGAGAAGCGGTGCGCACGTCGATCCCTTGACGAGGCAGTTTCCAGCGTTCCGGTCAACGGGCAGGATCAGTCGTAAACCCTCCTTAGGGAAAATTTGAGATGCGTGGCATTCCACGTTCTTGGTATGTCCTTCCCAGATAAATGTTCTAAGTAATAGGCTCCACCAGCTGCCATATCTGCTATGCGGAACGGTCCTTCCCAGTTGCTAGAGAACTTGCCTCCTTCCTTCCTAGTGCTACTCCGCATTCGCCATACTAAGTCATCTTTGTGGAACGGTCTCGGTTTGACCTTGGAGTTGTATCGTCTGGCCACCCGAATTTTGCATGCTTCTTCTCTAATTCTACACTTGTCCCGAAGTTCGTTGATGAGATCGAGGCCGACCGAGAGACTTTCCTTGTTTAGATCAAGATCAAGGGTTTGTCGGTGGAGAGAAGGTTCTCCAATCTCGACGGGAATCATAGCTTCAGTACCATACGTCAGGCTGTACGGCGTTTCTTGTGTAGTCGTCTGAGGAGTACAACGATATGCCCATAAGACCTCTAAGAGTTCTTCCGTCCAGTTACCCTTTGCTGGACTGAGACGTTTCTTCAGTTCGTTCAGGATGACCTTGTTTGCAGCTTCTGCTTGTCCGTTTGTTTGCGAATGTTCGACTGAGCTAGCAATGTGTTTGATGTGGAGCTTCTCGTAAAATTCAGCTAACGTCCGGTCGGTGAATTGCCGACCGTTATCGGTGATGATGATCTGTGGAAGCCCGAAGCGACAAACGATATTTTTCCATACGAAATTTTTAACATTGCGGGCGGTGATCGCAGTCAGAGGCTCGGCTTCGATCCACTTGGTGAAGTAAGCAATGCCGACCAGTAAGAATTTACACTGGCCTTTACCGGGGGCGAAAGGGCCAATGATGTCCATACCCCATTGGACGAACGGCCAAGGTGATAGCATAAAATGAAGTTCCTCAGGTTTTTGATGGGACAAAGTGCCAAACTCTTGGCATTTAAGACATTTTTGGACGAAATTGGTGCAGTCGCCTTGGACGGTCGGCCAGTAGTATCCGGCCCGGAATAATTTGGCTGCCATTGTTCGTGCGCCGGAGTGAGTTCCACAAATTCCTTCGTGCAATTCTCGGACGACATAGGAAGCTTGGTCGGGTGTCAAACATTTAAGGAGTGGTCGGGTGTAACCTCGGCGGTAAAGGTCGTCGCCAATTAAGACAAAACGGGCGGCCTGCAGCTTCATGGTTTTTTCGCCGAGAGGACTACATGTGTCGTCGAGTAAATATTGCTTGATTGGGGTAATCCAAGTAGATTCCGCGTCGGTCGTTAGGCATTCCTGTAGGTCGATGCTTGGGCGTGCAAGCGTAACATGGATGACCGACCTATGCATTCCTTTACACTTCGTGGTTGCTAACCGGGACAAGGCGTCCGCGCGAGTATTGTGATCACGTCGAACGTGCTGCATAGAAATTTCAGAAAAGGTGCTCAACGACTGTTTGACTAAGTGATAGTATCGCTGTAAAAAGCTTTCTCGGACTTCATATTCGTCATTAAGTTGACCGATGACTAGCCTGGAATCACTTTTACAAATTAACTTAGTGATTTCCAATTCTTGAGCGAGGCGTAGACCGGCTAAAATGGCTTCATATTCGGCCTGATTGTTTGAAGTTTTGAAGTCGAATTTTAGGGCTTGCTCGATGACAATCTCGCCGGGGCCTTCTAAAACGACTCCAGCGCCGCACGACCTTTCGTTTGGAGGAGCCGTCCACGTATAGGATCCACGATGAGTGTTCAGTCTCGGCTGAGGAAGGAGCGAGTTCGGCTGCAAAATCACCAAGAGCTTGCGACTTTATGGCTCCTTGTGGTTGGTACTTGATCCGATCGGTCATCGGTAGTCGATGACGTCAGCAGCAGAAAACCACGTGGATCGCTCGCGAGGTGACACGCGGACCAGGTGACAGATAGATCGGGGTGAACGTGATCGGTCGTCACTAACCAAGTGACCACCGACAGGTCAGGCGACAGAGAATTCAGGGAACAGATCACCAGAACGGTGATCAGTGGTCAGTAACCAAGTGGCCACCAACAGACCAGTTTCCCCGATGAACGCCTGGGGGCAGAACGCGAGAAGCAATAGAGCACCGATCAGTCATCGGGGTCTCGTGTTACACGCAGTTAAACTGGGACTGAGGTTCCCAGCGAGAGCGTTACGCATGGACCTCGCATGAGCACATCTCAGGGAATCATGCACGAGAGTGGCCTGAGGGAGCTAGTAAACCAGTCAGTGATTGGCGATTCCCTCAACCCATTACGTGCGTGACACCGTGAAGGGTAAGCCGTTTACGCAGAGAGCAACGTTTGGTGAGTGTGCCTAGACCAGCCACACCTGGCGTTCCCCTAAGAGTATGCGATTTACCCAGATGGAAGAAATATCCTAAGTTACTCCGCAAGGGCGTAACTTAGGCACACAAAGAGAAGCGCTAGAGCCCTTCCAGTAACTGACACGTATGTGGTTAGATGTGAGTTGCATGCCTCCACGTGTCATCATCTGAGAGGGGTGCGGTCCAGATAAAGGTGCACTCCGTACCACTAAGGGTACAGACAGGCGCAGCCAAGCGCAGAGACGCGCAGACACGCACAGACTCTCACGCTCTCACCCTACTGATTCTAGAGGTACGTTGTCGCAGAAAAGCATAACAGGGTTCTGGCACATGTCAGAGAGGCATAACGGAATTCTGTTAGGCCCAGGTACAGGCAGAGACATAAAAGAGAGAATCAGGGTGAGAGTTAGGGGAGATAGAACAGAGAGAGCAAGAGTTTTTCACGCACACTACGAGTTTTTCTCATTTGGTGGTTTTGTGGTCTAACTTGATCGTCGGAGTGCAAACGGCCGCTAGAGGCGCCGTCTGTGTGTTTTGCAGGTCGCGTTTGGAGATCCAAGAGAAGGTTCTGAGGGTGACTTTGCAGAGAACACAGTCGCGTAGACGGGATAGAGAGTGCTACAAAGCGATTCCTCCACGTTCGAGTTGTCGGCAGGATCATTTGGCGCCCACCGTGGGGCCCAAGTGAATCATGGTCCCATATACACCACAGTTTTCGAAGCTTACCAAGGTTTTACCAAGTTCTTTGCTAGGGAAAGATGCCAAGAAACAGACAACCATCACCTGCGCCATCTGCTGACGAAGGAGCTGTGACAATGGCGCAGGTCCTGGAGATGGTGCGCACGCTGCAGGATAACGCCGCAGCGTCGAAAGTTGAACAAGAAAGGATGCAGACGGAGTTGGCTGCGTCGCAGAGTAGGAACGACGAGCTGAATCCCGTCAATGAAGAGCTGAGGAGGACATTGCAGGCACAGAGGGAACACGCGGTTGACGAAAGGATGTCTAGGCAGCTGTCACCTCTAAGAGCGTTCCCCATGCCATTCTCCCCTGAAATCATGGGAACCATGGTGCCTCCCAACCTGGTGGGGGTGAAGGCGTCGTTCACAGGGGTAGAAGACCCGGAGGCGCATCTGACGGCGTTCCACACCCAGATGATGTTGTCTGGGGGCTCAGACGCTGTGTACTGCAAAATGTTCATGAGCACGCTAAGCGGAATCGCCATGGAGTGGTTCGTGAGCTTACCAGAAGGGCATATCACGTATTTCTCTCAATTTTCAAAGCTTTTAACTGAGCAGTACATCGTCAACAAAGCACCTGCAGTGGTGTCATACGATTTGTTCGACGTGCGACAGTACCAAAGCGAGTCGCTGAAGGACTACCTCAACCGCTTTGGAGCACAAGTGGTTAGACTGCCCAGCAAGGATGAAGATATGCTAGTGCACGCGTTTAAGAAGGGGGTGCTTCCTGGCCCCTTCAGCGAGTCCCTCATCAGGAGCCATCCCAGCACCTTTGCAGAGATCCGGCGTCGTGCGGTGGCGCACATAGTGGCAGAAACAGAGGTTTCTGAGAAGAGAGGAAGTGCTGCACCACTAAGACTGCGTGGAGGGCAAGGGAAACCGCAGCAAGCAAGGGTGCATGAGGCCAAGGAGGGGAAAAAGGTGCGGGAAAAACCTCGTCCCTATGCACCAGGCAAAGATCAGAGCAGGGGGCGTGCAAGGGAGAGCAATGCGCCCCCAAGATACCATTTCATGGTGGGATTGGCGGATCTCATCGCCCTTCCTGCTGTAGCAGCAAGACTATGCGTACCGGAGAAAACTGATAAGGTACTTGGTTGAAAGAAGAATGAGTGGTGTGAGTTTCACCAGGCCTTTGGCCACACACTTCACTCCTGTTTGGCGTTGGGACACCAACTGGCAGAGCTGGTGAAGTCTGGGTTCCTAGCAGATTACCTGCGTGAGCCGCAGGGTGATCGCGCGTCGGGATCTCAGGCTGGAGAATAGCAGCATGAAGTCCCTGTGCACGGGGAGGTGCAAACAATCGCGGGAGGCTTCTCTGGTGGGGGATGCACAGCGTCACAGAGAAGGAGGTACGCCCGGTCGGTTATGGCGGTAGACGCGGTAAATGAGAGCCATTACCCTGAAGTAGATATTATCTTCAGGAAAGCTGATCTACGGGACGTTGTCCCACACGACAACGACCCTGTGGTCATTTCCCTCATCACAACAGGAAAACGAGTGCACAGAGTACTCGTAGATCAAGGAAGCTCGGCGGACGTCATGTTCTGGCCAACGTTTAACAAGTTGTGCAGTTGTCCCCTGATCAGCTGAGGCCGTATACCGGGTGTCTTTACGGCTTCGAAGGAGATCAGGTAGAAGTGCGGGGATACATTGAGCTGAGGACAACGTTCACTGATGGGACGACAGCCCGCACCGAAAGGGTAAAGTACTTGGTTGTGAACGCCCCTTCTGCGTACAACGTCTTGTTGGGGAGGCCAACACTCAATAGGTTGGACGCAATACCATCAACGAGGCACATGAAGCTGAAGCTGCCGTCGATGGAGGGGACTGTAATAACCATCAAGTCGGATCAGGCTGAGGCTAGACGCTGTTATGAGAACAGCCTGAAGCAGAAGAGAAGTGTATGTCACGTCACCACGACACCACCACCAGGTGTGCGCGAAGAGCGATCGGTGGTTAGGGAGACACAGGGCGCTCAGAGGATGGAGAACGCTGCGGTGAGGGGCTCCCAGATAGCTCAAGTTGAAGAAGAAGAGGAAAGCGCGATCGCTCCTCGCGAGTCAGGGATCGCGAGGGCGGTCATCGGCAGCGAGAGAAGGCCCCACCCAGCTGAAGGATGGGTCGAAGTGGACATCAGGGGGAAAAAGTTCAAGTTGGGGGGATCCCTCGTTGAAGAAGAGCGAAAGCTGATCGTTGGTGTGATCGAGAAGCACATGGGTGCCTTTGCATGGTCAGCGTCCGACATGCCAGGAATCGACCCCGATTTCCTTTGCCATCGTCTGTCGATGGACTCTAAGGTTCGGCCCGTGCGACAAAGGCGAAGGAAATTCAACGAGGAAAAGAGGAAGGTGATCCACGACGAAGCGCAAAAGCTCCTTGTTGCAGGATACATCAGAGAGATCCAGTACCCTGAGTGGCTAGCGAATGTGGTGCTGGTTCAGAAGGCAAGCGGCAAGTGGAGAATGTGCGTGGATTTCACTGACCTCAACAAAGCGTGCCCCAAAGATTCTTACCCCTTACCTAGTATAGACGCCCTAGTTGATAGCGCATCAGGGGGGAAGTTACTCAGCTTCTTGGATGCTTTCTCAGGGTATAACCAGATCAGGATGCACCCCATGGATGAGTGCAAGACCGCATTCATGACGGAACGGTCTTGCTATTGCTACAGGGTCATGCCATTCGGATTAAAGAACGCGGGGGCTACCTACCAGCGGCTCATGGATAGGGTGCTCTCGCCCATGCTGGGAAGGAATGTGCATGCATACGTAGATGACATGGTGGTCACGTCCCAAGAAAAGAAGCACCATGCAACCGACCTGGAGGAACTATTCACCACCATCGCTAAGTACAGGCTGAAGCTCAACCCGGAGAAGTGTATTTTTGACGTGGAGGCTGGGAAGTTCTTGGGTTTCCTCTTAACAGAATAGGGAATCGAAGCTAACCCAGAGAAGTGTGCAGCAATCGTGGCAATGAGGAGCCCGACGACGGTGAAGGAGGTGCAGCAGCTCACCGGTCGTTTGGCAGCCTTATCCCGGTTTATGTCCGCTGGAGGGGAGAAGGGTCATCCGTACTTCCAGTGTCTTAAACACAACAGCAGATTCCTTTGGACACAGGAGTGCGAGGAGGCCTTCATTAAATTGAAGGAGTATCTTGCAAGCCCACCAGTCTTGCGTAAACCTCAGGTAGGCATCCCTCTTCGTCTATACTTCGCTGTGACGGAGAGAACAGTCAGCTCAGTCCTGGTGCAAGAGTAAGACCAGGCCTAGAGGCCTGTGTACTTCGTGAGTAAGGTGCTGCAAGGCCCTGAAACAAGGTACCAGGCCCTCGAGAAGGCTGCCCTGGCGGTGGTATTTTCAGCAAGGAGACTCAGGCATTA